>NC_091475.1:92269019-92569019 GCF_036971445.1 Narcine bancroftii
AGAGAGAGAGAGAGAGGGGGGGCAAGAGAGAGAGCGAGGGGACATAGCAATAAATAGGAATAGTGGACAATTTTTCAACAGTGTGGGAAAATTGGCAGTGCTATAAGCGCACAATTTATAAAGACAGTGGGGAACAAAGCAATGGCGGACCTAACTTCCCTGAACAAAAAGCTTAATTATATTATAATTATGTATGATTAATTTTGATCAAATATAAGATCATAATACATTGATCAGGATTTAGTGCAGTTCCACCATTGCTCAATGTTTAATGATGTCACCGGTAGAAGGTAGAGCAGTCTTAACCCTGAGGATGGCTCCTTGCAAGTGTGAAAGTGCTCAGAGTCCCAGTTAGGAGTGGTCAAGTGTGATAAGCTAAACCCTCATTCTGATCCTGGTAAATTGAACAGCCAATTTAGTGGGATGCCAGTGTGAAAGGGGCTATTGGCATCATATTTAACAAATGTTAACTGCTTCTCCTTCTGCAGATTCTAGCACATTCAGGACATTGCAACATCAACCTCAAAGTTGAGTGTTATTGTCAGAGTACATACCCTGAGATTCTTCTGCAGGCCAGGCAGAATTTCTAATTACCAGTAACTGTAAACTGTATTCAAAGAAAGAAAGTATGGTAAGCAAACAGACTGCTAATACAGAAGTATAAACATTAAGTAACAAATAAATAATGAGCAAGGTAGCAATCCTTAAATCTGTTGTTCAAGTGTGTAACAGTTGAGGGGTAGCAACTATTGCTGAACATGAGGTAGGATTTTTTGTGACACAGGTTCTTCTTTCATGATGGTAGCAGCAAGAACAGAGCATGCCCTGTGGTGTATGGATCCTCGATAATTGCTGCTCCTTTCTGACGGCAATTGATGCGCTATCAATAACTCAAAAGACTAGAGTTACAGAACTACAGGCTTTTATTTTCCATAAACTTGAGATCATTCTCTGCTGTGGCCCAGGCTTTCTGAGGGGGTGGGGAAGCAGGGCAACATGTGGACGAACTGTGCGTTGCTGACCATGGGGAGGGGAGGTGGCCGTCATATTGTTTTGTTACACTCTTGAGGTGGCACTGAATGTCCCACCCCAGCAGCATTGGTGAGCAGAGATGTGGTATGATGAAGAGTTTAAAATTCCTGTAAGTCATGCCCCACATGGTCAGTGTCACAGTAGTGTAGGTGCAGATCTCGGCTGAGTAGGACTTTGAGGTCAAGATGACTTTATAGCTTACTAGCCTTGCTTTAAGTGAGAAACACTGTACTGTATTGGGGTGGATAAAACTCTCAGTGCTCCCACTATTGAAAAGATCACCTGATCATTGATTGAGATATCCATTATAACCAGGAGAGTTGATGTGGGGTGTTTTGATCCAGTAACACAGAGGCCAGTGTCCATTTGTAATATGGCCCATGTTGACTCATAGTCTGGGAACATAATGGTGACACCCATGTGGCGGTGTGGTTATCTCCAAAAATTGGCAGTGTCCAAGATGGCTGCCCCGTCTCGAACTGTGGTCATCCCCGGAAGCTGACAGTGGCTAGGATAGTGGCTCCCATGCTGTGCACTCACCGGCGCTGGGACTGGAAGGTGGCTGCGATCAATATACCCTCTCAGAGTGCCCCTTCTTTCTGCACTTCAAGCACATAGCATCTTTCACTTGGCAGCGTTTTTGGGGATGCTTTGGTTGTCTGCAAAAGTAGCACTTCGCGTGCTCCTGAGAGACTGCGGCTGTGGTGGGTTCGCTCATCGAACACAGTAATGGGCTGCTGGCCTGTGGACCCAAGTCCCAAGTGGGTGGAACCTGTGAGGACTCCACATCATATACTCCATGTTACAGAGGGAGATCTCCAGTGATTTCACAAGGTTGGATGCCCCTCTTAGGTCCAACTTACTCTGCTCAAGTAGACTCTGGCGCACGTTGTCTGACCTGATGCTCTCAACATAGGCATCCTCCACGTTTTGGGTGACTGGCACTGACTGGAAGCTGCAAGCTCATGCAAGTCCACGCAGGGCCCAGAGGAACACGTCACTCTATTCACCCAATCGCTGTCTGCAGGTAGCCAGCGTGTGCCTGGCATCTCTTTTACCCTCTCCCTGTTCTGGTCCTTGAGTAGTTCATTGACTCTGTGTCCGTTGAGGCATCCATTATCATTGGGCACACTCGCTGTTTGACCCAGGAGAAGAGTAGATGCAGCTTGTTTGTCTCCGTGGCCACAAATATGGTGGAGTTCTGTAGAAAGACCTCAATGCAGTGTAGTCAGAGTTCAAAGTGGTCTGAGGCTTCTGGTGATTATGGGTTGATCTCCAGCTCGTCAAACTTCAAGAGTTGTTCCACATTGGAAAAATAATTATTGTAAATAAAATTAATGTGCTATCAATAACTCAAAAGACTAGAGTTACAGAACTATAAAGCTTTTATTTTCAATAAACTTGAAGATCATCCTGCGCTGTGACCCAGGCATTCTGGGGAGGAGTTATAGAGATGGAGCCTTTATACAGGGTCAAGAGGGAGGAGCAACAGAATGGGGTGAATCCAAATTACTTAGTGTACAGCAGTTCACCATAGCAGCGTTCCATATCGTGTTCTCAATGGTGAGAATGGTTGTGTTTGTGTATCTTGGGTAGGAGATAGAAATGGGCAGTGTGGTGGTTGAAGAGAATAAGGTTGGTAGCCATGGAGGGGAGGTGACCAGATTTGATGAGGTTGGAAATGATTTTGGAGATAATGACTTGGTGTTTGGTGGTGGGGTCCAATAGGAGGAATCAATAGGAGGAAATATCTGAGAGCTGTCGACTGGTCTTAGCAAGATAGAGGTCAGTGCGCCAGACCACCGAAGCCCCATCCTTGTCGGCATGTTTGTTGGTGAGGCTGGGATTTTTGTGGAGAGAGCAGAGAGAAGAGCATTCAGAGGCGGTGAGGTTGGAATGCAAGAGGGGGGTAGTAAATTTGAGACAGTTAATGTCTCAGTGGCAGCTGGAAATAAAAAGGTCCAGAGCGGGAAAATGGCCACAACAAGGTTTCCAGGAGAAAGAAGAAGGCTTGAAGCTCACCAGCATTTTCTCATACTTTGATGAAGAGCTCAAGCCTGAAAAGTCAGTTATGTATCTCTACATAAAGGACACGGTTTAGCCTGCTGAGTCTCTCCACCATTGTGTGTGTTTTCACTTCAACCATGGAGTCCACAGTATTCTATGTTTTACCAATAAGAGAGAACTGTTCTACTCAAGACTGCAAGAAATTGTAAAGGGTTGTGAACACAGCCTAGACTATTACACAAATTCCCCTCCCCTCCATTAGCTACAATTAAGCTTCCTGCTTCCTTAGAGAAGCAGTTAGGATAATAAAGGACTCATTCCCACCCTGGCCACACTCTCTAACTACCCCCCCCCCCCCACCCCTGTCGGGAAGAACATTCACAAGTGTGAGATCATGCACCATCAGATTCAAGAATTACTTCTTTCTTGCTATTATCGGAGTCCTGAATAGACAACACAATACTAAAATTATATTATAGTTGCTGTGTACTAACAGATCTTTGAAATAACTCTGAATTTATGTACTATGCTTCATGAAATCCTTTATCAAGGTATGAACAAAATGCAGGCAAGTTCCTGAATAAAATGGCATATTATTATATATATATATAAAATGGAGGGGCAGGGGAGGACCACAAGCAAAAGGAAGTAGGGTGCTAAGGGAGGAAGGGCACAAGAGAAAACAGGGGAGGTGGAGATAGCTCTGTGAATGGAGAGGGAAGTGGGTGAAGAGTGGAGGAAAGGAGAGATAGGGAAGAGTGGGAGAATATGGAGTAGTCGAGCAGAAATGGGAGAAGCCAATGTAATGACATCTAGTTGGAGAGTGCCAAAGAATATTAATGTTGCTTCTCCAATTTACGTGTAGCCCTAGCTTGGCAGTGCATAAAATCATGGGCCGACATGTCAGCGTGGGAGTGGGTTATAGAATGAAAATGGTTGGACACTAGAAGATCCTTGTCAATGATGTAGACAAAACTCTCAATCTGCATCCAGTCTCCCTGTAGAGAGAAGGCCACAACTGGAGCATTGAATACAGTAAATGATTCCTGCAGATTCACAAGTAGAGGGTTGCTTAACTTGGAATAATTGTTGGGGCCCTGAATGATGATGATGAGGGAGGAGGTGTTGGTGTAAATGTGGGACTTCCTGCGGCACAGGGGAAAGTGCCATGAGAGTAGTGAGAAGGGATGAGTGGACAACGGAGTCACGGAGGTAGAAGGGAAGATGTATCCGATGATGGTGACGTAAATTGCAGAGGATAATATTTTGGATGTGGAGGCTGTTGGGGTACTAGGTGAAGACAAGAATTGCAATCAATGAGCTAAAAAATACTGTTAATTGATTCGTAATCCAACTTACATTTAATTGGTTGATTTTACATTCCCCAGTTTAAATGCACTCAAAGGGATTCTCACTCAAAAAAAAGAGGAAGGATTTAAAAAATAATAATAATTAAAAAAATAAAAAAGAAACGAGGGAGAGCTTTGTTGTAATGTGAAGATAAAAGTCTTTTCTGGAAGAGGTTGAGTGGGAGAGAATAACAGTCATTGCGAAATCAGTTGACCCTTGTGAACGGGTTCACAGTCCGAATGGAGAGGGGAGTTGTGGTTGCCCGGCAAGGGACAAGGGGCAACTCAGAGAGGTGGGGGGGGGGACACTTGGGGGTTAAGGGAATTTTAGATGTGAGAATGGTTGAAATATTTTATGTTTTAGAAGTGTTGTCATACAGTGCGTTCAAAAAAAGAAAACTGACAAATGGAAATGGGAAAAAAGGGAAAGGTGGTGGTGAGGAAGCAGAAATGAGATGTAAACAAAGTATGAAATGGCCACGTTGAACTATATGACTATAAATATTAATGGAATACATAACCAAATCAAAAGGAAGAGGCTATTAAATTTACTGAAAAAAGAAAAAAATAGATATAGCATTCATGCAGGAAATGCATCTAACTGAAGTGGAACATAATAAATTAAGGAGAGACTGGGTAGGGCACGTAATGGCAGCATCATATAATTCAAAAGCCAGAGGTGTAGCTATATTAATCAATAAAAATGTAACCAATCAAAATAGAGGAGGAAATAATAGATCCAGCAGGGAGATACGTAATGTTGAAATGTCAGATATATTCAGAACTCTGGAATTTGGTCAATATAAATGCACCTAATAAAAAGATCAAAAGTTTATGCAAGTTATTTTTTTGAAGATTGTAGATAAGAAGGGGAATATATTGATAGGAGAGGCATTTAACCTTAATTTGGATTCAAAGATGGATAAAACTGTTCAAAAGACTATCAGAAAGAACAAAGTAGCCAAATTTATGATTAAATCAATGCAGGAAATGCAACTTTTGTACATATGGAGGAGAAAACAACCGAAAGAGAAAGAATACTCATATTATTTGAGTAGACTAAAACATACTCAAGAATTGACCTGTTCCTGTTGTCAGCCCATATCCAAGGGAGAGTTAGGAAAATGGAATATAAAGCTAGATTGTTATCTGATCACTCACCCCTGTTATTAGCAATAGAACTGGAGGACAACCCACCAAGAACGTATAGATGATTAAACTCCATGCTACTTAAAAGACAGGATTTTAGAGAATTTATTTAGCGCCAAATTAAAATGTACATTGAAATAAATATGGAATCAGTGAAAGATAAGTTTATATTATGGGATGCAATGAAAGCCTTCATCAGAGGACAGATAATAAGTTATGTAACTAAGATGAAGAAGGACTACAATCGGGAAATAGAACAGCTAGAAAGGGAAATAGTAAGTACAGAAAAAGAACTAGCAACAGGGGAAGATACAACAAAAAGAAGAGAATTGGTGGACAAAAAAATAAAATACGAAACATTACAAACATATAAGGTGGAGAAGAACATAATGAAAATAAAGTAGTATTATGAGCTAGGAGAAAAAATGCACAAAATACTGCCTTGGCAGCTTAAAACAGAACAAGCTAAAAGAATGGTATTGGCATCAAGGAAAAAGAACAAACAAATTACATTTAACCCAACAGAGATCAATGAAAACTTTAAGGAATTCTACAAGCAATTATACCGAACTGAGAACGAAGGGAAAGAAGACAAAATAGATGAGTTTCTAGCTAAAATTGAATTACTAAAATTGCAAGAAGAGAGCAAAACAAATTGATAAAACCATTTGAAATAGAGGAAATACAAGATATATTAAAAAAAGCTACTGAACAATAAAACACCTGGGGAGGACGGACTCCCAATAGAATTCTATAGAACATTTAAAAAGTTATTAATTCCTCCCCTCTTGGAAGTAATGAACCAGATTGAAGAAACACAAAACATGCCAGATTCATGTTCTTTCTTTGGCTTGGCTTCGCGGACGAAGATTTAAGGAGGGGTAATGTCCACGTCAGCTGCAGGCTCGTTTGTGGCTGACAAGTCCGATGCGGGACAGGCAGACACAGTTGCAGCGGTTGCAAGGGAAAATTGGTTGGTTGGGGTTGGGTGTTGAGTTTTTCCTCCTTTGTCTTTTGACAGTGAGGTGGGTTCTGCAGTCTTCTTCAAAGGAGATTGCTGCCTGCCGAACTGTGAGGCGCCAAGATGCACGGTTTGAGGCAATATCAGCCCACTGGTGATGGTCAATGTGGCAGGCACCAAGAGCTTTCTTTAGGCAGTCCTTGTACCTCTTCTTTGGTGCACCTCTGTCTCGGTGGCCAGTGGAGAGCTCGTCATATAACACGATCTTGGGAAGGCGATGGTCCTCCATTCTGGAGACGTGACCTACCAGGTGCAGTTGGATCTTCAGCAGCGTGGATTCAATGCTGTCGGCCTCTGCCATCTCGAGTACTTCAATGTTGGAGATGAAGTCGCTCCAATGAATGTTGAGGATGGAGCGGAGACAACGCTGGTGGGAGCATTCTAGGAGCTGTAGGTGATGCCGGTAAAGGACCCATGATTCAGAGCTGAACAGGAGTGTGGGTATGACAACGGCTCTGTATACGCTAATCTTTGTGAGGTTTTTCAGTTGCCTGTTTTTCCAGACTCTTTTGTGTAGTCTTCCAAAGGCGCTATTTGTCTTGGCGAGTCTGTTGTCTATCTCGTTGTCGATCCTTGCATCCAATGAAATGGTGCAGCCGAGGTAGGTAAACTGGTTGACCATTTCATCCGGTACCGCACGAATGGCAGTCTCTTCAATCTGAGGTGCCTGCAAGCTCACACCAAGACACAAGAGCAACTTGTCCGTGAACTACTCTTTGCAGACGATGCCGCTTTAGTTGCCCATTCAGAGCCAGCTCTTCAGCGTTTGATGTCCTGTTTTGCGGAAACTGCCAAAATGTTTGGCCTGGAAGTCAGCCTGAAGAAAACTGAGGTCCTCCATCAGCCAGCTCCCCACCATGACTACCAGCCCCCCCCCCCCCCACATCTCCATCGGGCACACAAAACTAAAACGGTCAACCAGATTCATGTAAAATAGCAATAATTACAGTAATACCAAAGACAAGGAAAAGCTATGCTCCGGAACTATGAGAAATATAATAAACACGAGGTTATGCATGAAACAATATAATTGGTTACACAGGCTATACATCATGCCCCAAAAGTTAAATAAATGGGACCCAACAGTATCAGATAGATGTTTTTGCTGTAAGAAGGAAATGGGAACAACAGTACATGCAATTTGGACATGTGAAAAAGTGGAAAGGTTTTGGGAAGATCTAAATCAGGTATTAAATAAAATCACAAAAAGCAACATACCAAAAAATCCAGAGATCTTTCTTCTAAGTAATATAAGAACTAAAGAATTAGGCCTCAAACTGGATGAAGCACAAAAAAGATTTATTATGATAGCCTTAGCTGTAGCAAAAAAAAATGTATAATGTCAATCTGGAAATCAGAAGAGAGCCTGAAAGTATAGGAATGGTACATAGAAATGAATAAATGTATTCCAATGGAAAAAATAACATATAACTTAAAAAATAAAGTCACATTATTCGAACAAATTTGGGAACCGTACATGGAACACAACAGAGCCTACCACAGACCTCTACCCCCTAAAATGATAGAATGAGGAGAAGACAAAATGAATTGACCCAGTGTGTAAAAGTAGATGACACAATTTTCTTGTTTATTTTCATTGTGTGATGACATTGTTTCATGGGTTTATTGTATTGTATATGTTGAATGTTTAATGGGTTGGGAGGATATGGGAAGGAGGAAGGGAAGGGAGGGGAGAAAAAGGGGAGAAAATGACACTGTGTATATTCAAGAGGGAAATGTTTGTGTGCATTTTGGTTAATATGGTTCATAGTGTGAATTTTTTTAAAAATTAAAAATGGGATTCCCACTCACATGTCAAAATCATTAGTTTCAGGCTAAGTTAGGAGTTCAGCAATTTATCCACTATGCCATCATTCCCACTGCTTGTAGCCTAAAACCAAACCATAAACTGAGGTATGTAACAAAGTCCTATTAAAAATTTATCAGTGATGGAAGCCAGCAGAGAAATTCACGAATCACTAACCTAACATACAGTGTGATCAATGGTCTTTGAAAGGCCACACATGAAGTGTTAAGAATGGGCAGAGTGTGTCACATGAAGCATCACCTGTGTTCAACTAGCACAGGATAACACAGAAGTATATGTGCCAAACCATCACATTTTTCAATGTTATTTTATGATTAAAATTCTTCTAAACATGAAATTATCATCTTTGAATAGCTTTTGATGTCTGAATTCAAAGTATTATTTAAAAGGATTGATGTCAAAGGAGGATCTGAACTATCCACTTGGGACCTTCTTTTTGTTTGAAGCATACCTAACTATAGATGCTGTATACACAGACAACTATCACTAATTTACATGACCATCTTAAACTTTGAAATTCAATAAAATATTCCAAGATTAAACTTTCTCAACCAATGTCTTAATTTAAAAATTAAATCAAAAAAAAAGTGCAATACTCAAAGTTCTTGAGGACAAAATAAACTCCTTTGTGACCTATCAAGATGATCCAACATGATGCTGGAGCCCAACTGCAAAGTGTGATTCACTCCTCATTGACACATTTCAAGAATCTGTCATATTGGATACTAAAGAGTTCATGAGGGTCAGGCCGATGGGAAATCATTTTGTTCCTCTTTCACAAACCTGTAAAATAAAGTAATTGTCAAAAATATTGGCATTAAGCCCAAAGCCCAATTTAACCATTGCGGCCCCACTGTATCAGACTTAGTTCACCACAGTGGTGAGGGGAAAGGGTGGGGCAGCGGGAGATGTTCTCCATATCACTTTATGTAAATTAATTCACTAGATCTAGGTACAGCTGGTCAGGCTAGCATTTAGTTTTATTTGTCCACCCTAATAGCCATTGAAAATGTAGAGGTGAACTGCCTTCTGCAGTAGAAGTTCTAAAAATCCAACTGCTCAGTGAATGTCAGTCCAGATTTTTGGGCAGTCCTTTTAAAATTCAAATTTAAGGAGAAATAAGAGATTAACAGGGAAATTTTGATAGTTTATTCATTAGCATGCTTCATTTATCAAAACGAGCAGTTTTAAACAAAAATAAAGTCAACACTTCACAAAATAGTAAACAATTATTTTTCACTTCCATAAGAGTGTGTAGTGCTTGAAATTATGTTTAAAATGAACAATGTAAAATAAAAAATACAGTATCTAAATGAATTTCTTTGTGCTAAGATTACCTGTATTAAGCATGGTCGCTTGTTGCCACTGTGCATTTGTGGCACCTACAGATGCACACACTAATTCAAAAGCCCACTAAATTTTAAAAGTTTGAGAGCTTTCAAATGTCCAGAATCTCAGGTGCTCTGGATCTAAGGCATCTGGATTTTTGCCCTTCTATTGTATAAGCATATCTGTTCTTCTGGTTAAGATATTCCCACTGTCTTCTTGGATGTGGAGCAGGAATTTAGGGTTAATGACAACAAAGGAATGATGATCGGGATAGTGTAGAACTTGCAGAGAAAAATATTGCTCTTGAGTACCTGCCATCCTTGTCCTTCAACAGTCAGCAGTCTCTGTTGGAATATCCTGGGCAAGAAAATGTAATGCATTTTGTAGATAGTACACTGTGATCACCATGTTGCAGTGGTGAAAAGAATGTAGGCCAACTTATTGACCCACTTTGTCAAGTGAAGTTCATTATCATCTGATCGTACAAGTCTTCTGGCTATTCATCACATAGGATGATGATGGTTCATTTCAGACAGTTTGTGGGGTTTGATATGAGGATCCCCACACTTCAGGAAGGACAGCATGTGCATGAATGGATTTAGGTGAGTAAGGTTGCATAGGTCCAAACCCATCTTCTCGACATCCCCTCCCAGATCCAGTGACATGGTAAGGTTCAAGATGGTAGGGGAAGTTCTGCTGCAGTGAATAGCCAGACCATGCTTCGATTCAAGGGATGCCCTTTCTGCACTTCACAGCAGTTGACCCTATGAGAGAGTTCATTCGCCCTTTAACAGGTCTTGTTTTTCATTCTGCAGGGTGTCTAGGCACCCTACTCACCAGGCAAGTCTAGTGGGAGAGCCAGTTTAGTCATTGACCATATGACAGGTAGTATTGGTTTACGTGGTACCGGTAGTACTCAAGCAAGTGAACTGACCTGACCTGATTGTATAGGTACAACACGACAAAAATTCTCCAGTCCTCGGTGCAAAACATGCAGACACACAAGCAGACATAGCACACATAAAGACAAATAATACATATACAGGTCAAGTATTTTATCTAAATAAATAAATAGATATTGTTTTATATAAATGAGAGTCTCAGGTGGTTAGTATGAGCAGTACTTTTAGTCATTCAGCATTCTCACTGTCCATGGGAAGAAGCTGTTCCTCAATCTAGTAATGCTGGCTCTAATCATCCTGTATCTCTTCTAAGATGGGAACAGCTGAAAGATGCTGTGTGCAGGATGGAAGGGATCCTCAATAATTTTGGGCACCGTCCTTCGATAATTATCACAACGGATCACATTGATTGCAGGAAGGAATACGACTCCAGTAATTCTCTTTGTCAATCTCATGATCCTGTAGATTGACCTCCGATTTATTTCCGTGTCACAACTGTACCACACTATGATGCAGCCGGCCTCGATAGAGCTATAGAAGGTTGACATAATGGTGGCCAGTAGCCTTCCATACTTCAGTCTTCTCAGGAAGTGCAGTCACTGAGAAGCGAGGAGATGTTCTGTGCCCACAATAGGTCACTAGTTAAGTGAACTCCAAGATACGTAGTGCTCTGCAGTCTCTCCATTACAGAGTTATTAATGTGTATTGGAGGGTGACTAATTCTGGTCCCCCTGAAGTCCACAATCATCATCTTTGTCTTGTCCTCGTTAAGACTCAGGCTTTTACTCTTGCACCGTTTCACAAGAGCCTCCACTTCTTCTCTGTCGTGTGATTCATCATTGTTGCTGATGAGGCCAATTACTGTTGTGTCAACTGCAAACTCGATGATACTGTTGGAGCTGGATCTGATGATGCAGTCATGGGTCAGTAACATGAACAGGAATGGGCTGAGCACACAGCCCTGAGATGTGCCTTTGGAAAGTGTTGACCTTCTTAATTGTTATTGCAGCTATTCTCATCCTGGCAAGAGCTGTGAAGGAAAATTTGCCATTCACATCTGGCAATAAATGTGCCTGTGAGACTACAGCAAGAAAGAATTTGTGTATATGACAATAAACTCTCATGCTCATGTCCACATTTGTACAGATTTCCAGCATGACTGGCCCAATGGGAATCATAAAAATGAGAGTGAGGGAAGCAAGACCAGCTGTTCTCACACACCACAAGTGGCAGGGACCACAGGCTGATTATTCCATTTTGAACATGTAATCTAGGCAGATTCCCCAAGCAGCACTGAGGTAATACTATACCTTCAGAGGGACATGGTGCAAATTCAGCCTCAGCTGAATTTTTCATTCAACTTTGAAAGAAACCTGAACAACCAGAGCTTTTGCTCTGCTCTAATTAATCTCTCTTCCACCCCCCCCCCCCCCCCGCCCCACCACACCTCTCTCCTCTATCTGTCTCTGTCTGTCTCCTTGTCTCTGTGTCTTTCTTTCTGTAACCCTGCATATTGTATAATTTTTTTACTGTTGTACTATGCATGGGTTAATGAAGCTGGTCTGCTTGCAATCAAACTTTCACACTGCACTTTGGTAAGTGTGAACAATAACCTTGCAGGAAAAATTAAAATTCTCTAACTTTAGTTGAACCTGTTTGAGAAACAAGAGTCCTATGCTCCCTTATTTCAGTGACTAACCTGTCCCTTCATGGGTAGAAGCAAAGAAAAACTCTTGGTATTATTTTGACACAGAGCAAACTGTTTTTATTGTTTCAGTCCATTCTTATGCACCCAAAGTGGTTCATTATTTCATGTTATTTTTGTGTGGGACCTTGCTGCATATTATTTAGCTGCCCTGTTTCTCTCATTGAATCACGCGTGCACTTTAGGAGGGAAAGTCATTTGGATGCTGAAGGATGTCACAGTAGAACTTAAGGCAAGAGTGAGAATTTTAAAACGGAGCCATTGAGGCTTTGAAGTCAGCACACATCATAATTACAGGGTTTTTAAAAAAAATAGCCTTGAGAACTTAGTGGGTCAGGCAAAATCTGGGGAGGATCATGGACAAAGTCAACAATTTAAGTCAAGACCCTTTCAGTCGAGATGTAGCATCTTAACCTGAAACTGTCCATTTCCATCCACAGATGTAGCCTGACTCTCTTGAGTTCCTCCAGCAGTTTGGTTTTTGTTCCAAATTTTGACATCTCTGCAGTAACTTGTATCTCCTTGATCACAGATCCCCTGTTAGGGTAATGGGTGGAGAGTAATTATGGATATCAGTGCAGAAAATGTCCATTCAGGCCAAGCTGCCCATACTAGCATTCATATGCCACTTTAGCCTTCTTACCTAAATGTAGCTTGGTTATCGTCTATCCTCTTCTTCTTCATGATCTTATCCACTCTCCCCTTAAATGTATCAATGCTATTCATCTGAAACACTCCCCTTGGGAGTGAGTTGCACATTCTCATCACACTTCAGCGCAAAGGTACAGGAGCTTAAAGATGAGCACTCAACAGCACAAGGACAGCTTCTTCCCCGCTGCCATCAGATTCCTGAATAATCAATGAACCAAAGACACTGCCTTACTTTTCATACACTCTTATTGTTAATATTATTTTATTTTATATTTTATAGCAACATCATGATATGGTTGTAATATGTAAGTTTACACTATGATGCTTCAGCAAAACACCAATTTTCATGACTCGTTCATGACAATCAATCTAATTCTGATATAATTTTCCTCAGTTCCCTATTGGATTTCTTGGTGATCATCATACAGGTATATGGATGGCCTCTAGTTGTGGTGTTCCACACAAGTGATAAATTGTCTTTATGTGAATGAGGATACAGGAAACAAGGGTTTCAATAAACAAGGGCTCAGACAGAATGGACGGTGGGGACTTGGACAGCAGATCATTGCAATGGTTGAGTCTAGACACATAAAGGGGTTCAATTGTGTGGTGCGCTGTTAGACAGAATCAGACACACACAAGATAAAGACTGTACAACAGGCTTTAATCCACAAAGACTTCCACAGAGCCGGGCTGGCTGTGGCTGCAGCAACTCCGAGTGAGGCCTCTGGAGGCCGGTGCAGGCTTATATCCCGGAGGGTGATTGACACCTGACCAGGTGGGGCTTGATCCATTCAGGCCAACTGATTGGCAGCCGGCCAGGTGTTGTCCTCTCCCCTTACACTCCTGCAGGTACAGAAGTTGCCCCCTGCAGTCGGCCGGTGGTGTACCACCACAAACTGCAGAAAAACTTGGAGGAGCAATTAAGCAGAGATGGACACAATATGAGGTAAGAAGGTTGAAGTGGATACAAATGTTAAGATGTCAAGCCTCCTCAAATATTGGCCAAGGTGCAAAAGTAATGATGTCAGCGGGAAAAAGAGTTTCAATTTCAACTTCTGATTTAGCTCGGCAAAAAACAAGTTCCACGACACTGAGAGAATCTGCAGAGGCAGCAAATGAATTTAATGAGGTATGGGACCTATTTCTAAGCAGACAAGAATGAATTCAGATGCTTCAAAGGAAATACTGCCATGGCAAAGGTTTACACAACTTCAGACAAATTAGGATATTGGTGAGTTATAGTGTTCTCCTGTTTATGCGTACAGATTTATCTGCAGATGTGCTCTGTTCTAAACCAATAAATAATTAAATTGATCATTGATCTTTTTTAAAGAGTGAAATTCCTGTCAGCTTTAGAAGCTCGAGATTCGGAATGAGGACTTTGTTTTATTTTTATTGTAACGAAGGTTGCATTTTTCTCATGTTTCAGTCAGTAATTCGCCACCCTTTGCTTCTTGAGAAAGAAAATGCATTTCCTTGGTTTTTATAATATTGTAGAACATTGTAGACTCTCAGTTCAGTCAAGTAGGAGCCCTACACTGGAGTGGAGTTGAACTGTTCACACTTCAAATGAACATCTGTGGCACAAGATCAAAGAATAGGTCCTGGCTGATGGTCACCTCTCAGTCAACATCACAAGAACAGATTACCTGGTCATTGTTGATTGTGGGATCTTTCATTTAACTTTAAATTTGGACATACAGCACAGCTCACGAGCCCCATATACCTCAATTAACCTACAATCCCCGTACATTTTGAAGGGTGAGTGAAAAGTGGAGCACCCTGAGGAAAATCACTCCCAGTCATGATGGAAACACCCAAACTCTGTAGAGGTAGCACCAGATTTGAAACCTGGTTACTGATGCTATAATAGCGGGTGCAAACCACTATGCTAATTGGGCCAGCCCAGTGATTTTGCTGTAAAGACTCAGTTGCTGCATTTCCTATAGGACAACAGAATCAGAAGCAGAACTTATTGTCATGAACAAATCACAAAATTTGTTAATTTGTGCCACCTCTCAGGTATAAAAATTGTTATAAATTACATTTATTTAAATAAATAAATCAGTTCAAGGGAAGAGTAAAAGTGAGGTAGTGTCTGTGGTTCATTTGAAGGCGGGGGGGGGGGGTTGTGGGAAGAAGCTGGTTTTGTACTGATGGGTGTCCATCATCAGGCTTCTGAAATCCTTCCTTGATCGTAGCAGGGAGAAGAGGGCATGGCCTAGGTGGTGAAGATCCTTGATGATAGGGCCTGCTTTCTTGAGATGTCCTTGATGAAATGAAGACTAATGCCCATGATGGCACTAGCCGAGTTCACACATCTATAGCCTTCTCTGTCCTTTTGCATTGGCAACTCTGTACAAGATAGTGATTGAACCTCTCAGAATGCTCTCTACAGTTCACTTGTAGAAATTTCCAAGAGTCTTTGGTGACATACCAAATCTCCTCAAACTCCTAAAAGTATAGCCACTGGCAAGGTTTCTTCATAATTACATTCAGCTAGAAATCCCCCAGAATAGATCTTCAGCGATGTTGACACCTAGGAATTTGAAGTTCTTTACCCCCTCTACTGCTGACCCATCAATGTGGACAGGTTTGTGTTCTCCTGGTTTTCCCTTCCTGAAGTCCACAATCTGTTCCTTAGTTTTGCTAACTGGTTAGCAGTTTAGTTTTGTTAACTGCTATTACCTCTTAAAAAAAATTTCATTGATTATGATAAAATGTAGCCTTTTAAGGTGCTTTGGAATTACAAAGTTTCCATATATTGTTGATAAAGCAGGCACCCTGAAAAATACAGCAGCCAAGCTGTTAATAACCTAAATCACACCAGTGTTCTTCACAGGTACCTCTGTGTGCTGACAGATTAGTATTCTGCAGAATTAATTCCAAACGAGATTTGTATTTCAAAAAGGAAATATAAAGCTCCTTCTTTCAATGTTTATTTTGCAGTAATTTAAGGCACTGAAGGAAGCCATTTGGCCTGTCACGTATGCGCCAAACAGAGGGCTGTCCACTTCATCCAGTCTGCCCACTCTCTGCACTTTAGGCTCCTTGTGCTTACTGAATGCAGTGAGGGTTTCTCCTCCACGATCCTCCAGATCCCACCACAAAGTTCTCTCAACTCCTCTCCCACCCATCAACTTATGATTTCCCCCCCTCCCTGCCCCCCAAAGTTATTTACCTCTTCTTGGGAAAGGTTAACATTAGATTCAATCCTTCCAAGGCCTTTATCATTTCATATCCCCTCCCATCCACCGCTGCCACATCCTCCTGTCCAGGGCCATGAATGCAACCCGCCCATCATCCAGGGACCCTTCTAGTTGGAGTGTATCTTTGATTTGCGCGTATCTGAATCAGCACAATTTCATAACGTGCTGCCGTTACTATTATACTATTTTCAAAAAAATTCCCAAATGTCTGGTCCCAAGGGTTCGGATAATAGATTCATCAACTCACGACCTCATCCATTTTTTTTGCATCTAACCAAAGATGGGACATTCCATTTTCCACGCCCTCTAATGGTCAGGAGGATCGCCAACTCCCAATCACCACAGCTGTCACCATTGCATATGGTTCCTAAAAAGTCTCCCTGGGGATTGGCAGCCTTGTGGAGATTATGGTACCCTGAACAATTCCACCGTGCCTGACCGATACAACATTGCCAATTTATAAGGCTTCTCAGCAAACCTTCACGACAAATAAGTTTTTGCAAAAATAGATCTAGGATGTGCTTACTATCAGATTCCAGCAGAGCCTTCCAATGATGCCAAGACAGGAGTAATTACCCCTTTCGCCACATTTGAGTTTCTGCTATTCGGTCTTTAGAATGCAGCTCAGACATGGTTTATGGACCATGTACTCTCTGGCCTCAATTGTGAATTTTTCATAGCAATTATGTTCTTGTGCAGAGCTCGAATGAAGAGAAGCACAAGCACAGTCTTATATCATTGCTTCAGAGGCTTGATGAATTTGGCATTGTTATCAGTCTGAATAAATGTGTTTTTGGTGCTATTGATCTTACATTTTTGGGATGTAGAGTTATGAAGTATGGTGTCTTTCTTGGTGAAATAAAAGTGCAAGAAATTCGAGATTTTCCTACACCAATTACATTTGGTCATTTATAGCGTTTATTTCAGAGATTATGAAGATCTACTGCCATTGCCAGCTGAATGCCGCAGCATCTCTATTAATCCTTACAGAACAATTAAAGGGATCCAATAAGTTGCTTTCTAAAAGACCATTGATCTTAAGAGATGATGCAACACATAATGTGAAAACTGCACTTGTGAATACCATAATGCTCGTGCACCAAAGTCCAATGCCTTTCTCTCTCTTACCACAGATGTCTTCGTCAGTGCCACGGGAGCAGTGTTAGAACAGAGAGTCTGTGGGCAGTTGGAACCTGTGGTGTTCTCTTCAGCCAAGCTGTCACCGGCTCAGGCAAAGTATAGTACTTTTGGTCCAGAACTCTTAGCCATCTATTTCATAGTGAAACATTTCCATTTTTTGTTGGAAGGTCATCCTTTCACCATTTATACAGAACACCAGCCTCTAATGCATTCTGTGAATACAAGCACACATCTCTATTCGCCATGGGAAATTCAGCACTTAGACTTAATTTTACAATTTTCTTCAGATATATGGCACATCCAAGGAATGTCACCCTGCCCAGGCACGATATTGAGGCCTTACATATGATGACTACCATCAATTTCACTGCCATGGCTCATGACCACACATCAATCCCAATCTCATCCAGTATTGCCGGATCAACACAGCTCTCCATCTACAAGATGTGAGCTGGATGAATTGGGTGAAACATTGGTCTGTGATTTTTTTCCATGGGAAGACTTAGACCATTTGTGTCAGTAGAAATGAGGCAGGAGATATTTGATGCTCGTCAAAACCTCTTTCATCCTGGGAGGAGACCATCAATCAAACTGATTACAGAACGCTTTACCTGGCCACACGTTAAATGAGTGGTTGGATTATGAGCAAGAGCATGTTTGCCACATCAACATTCTAAAGTCTCCAATCACATACAATCCAAGCTGGAGATTTTATTGTTCTGGATTTCCATTTCCATCATGTGCACCTGGACTTGGTAGGCCCGCTTCCGCCATCCAGAGGATATGCTTACATGCTCACATGTGAGGATTTGGCTACTAGGTGGAAGGAGGCATTCCTGTCACCGACATATCTGCGGAAATTATCACTCGGGCTTTCGTAGATCATCGGGTTCCGTTTTCTGGGCACTATTACAATGAACTGAGTGTCTCAGTTTGAGTTGGCATTGTTCTGAATTCTCACTGATCTTTGGGCACTACACGCATTCTGACTACGGCTTACCATCCACAGACCAACAGCCTTGTTGAGTGTTTCTATCACCAGTTGGAAGCAGCATTGACAGTAGATGTGGAGTGAACATTTTCCTCTGGTTCTCCTTGGTGTGCATACTACTGTAAAAGTGGATGTTGGATGTTTAGTGGCAGAGATAGTAATGACACCATGCTGACTTTGCCCTGCGGGTGTCAATCTGAGCCCAGGGATCGCACTCTATGATCTGGCGAGTTTTGTCGACCGTCATCAAGAAAGCATGAGATTGCTCACACCTACATCTACACGACATGCGTCACCTGCAGTATTTGTGCTGGATGATTTAAAACACTGTATGCATGTATTCCTTCAGCATGATACTGTTCGCAAGCCACTTCAACCCATTTATAACAGGCCTTTTGAAGTCTTAAAATGCCACCCAAAGAGTTTAGTGATTCACAGAAATGGGAAAGCTGACATGGTCTCCAGTGACAGATTAAAGTCGGTGTATATCAATGGTCCATATTCTACATTAGCATCAATGTCAGAGCCACACCCCTGCCAGTCAATGCGAGCACCACCTGCCTTGAAGTATGGTTCAAGGTTGGACCAGACATCAGCCCTCCAGACCATTATATAGCTGGTCAGGTACAATCAGTTACCTCCTTGCATGTGTGAGTGGGATGGGGATGGGGGGGGGGGGGGGGGTGGTCGGAAGGAGGATGTCTTGGTCGTGTACTTACCTGTGTCAGGAGTGGTGCTGCTCACTGCCGATTATATATCTGAGGTGACGCGCAGGAGAAATGGGTACACATGTGCAGGTTAGTTCAAAAAGCTACATACGTGGTGATGGATCTCAGATGCAGAAGGAGGAGAATGAGAGTGTCAAGATCACACGTGTGGTGCAGAGCTGTTGAAAAGGTCAGAGGGGTTTGTCTGGGTGGTGTTTGGAGAGATGAAGAATTTAGTGTTGTGTCTAAGAAAATAAAGAATGTCGACTCCATTTTCTGCTGAAAAAAAACGAGTGTATATTCTTTAAATTGTGTGTATACTGGGTAAATTACTGCAGCTACCAAGTCTCAATCAACCAAGAAATGCACTTATCTGGCATCTACCAATCCCCATAGGTGCTGGATAACTCGGGTTTTATTGTACATCTAACTGTTTGACTAAAGTGCCTGCAGTGATCAAGTACAAGTAAAAGCTGAGAAAGGAGTTCACATAGTTAAACAGCTACTCATGAAAGCACTAGACAATGGCTCAGATCTGTATCTAGCTCTATGGAGTTACGGAGCTTTGCCACTTGAACATGGCATGTCACCCTCTTAACGTCTGATGGGAAGTAGACAACACACCACACTTTCCTGCTCTACAGAACCGAACAAGAACAGAGATGCCAAACACTTCTACAGGTGTACTGTGGAGAGCATACTGGCTGGTTGCATCACTGTCTGGTATGGAGGTGCCAACTCTTAGGACAAAGAAAAATTCCAGAGGGTTGTTAACTCAGCCTGCGCCATCATAGGCACCAGACTCCTCTCCATTGAGAACATCCAGATGAAGTATTTTAAAAAAGCAGCCTCTATCTCAAAGACTCCCACCACCCAGGCCATGCCCTCTTCACTCTGCTACTATTGGGAAAAAAGTTCAGGAGCCTAAAGGCGAGCACTCAGTGGCACAAGGACAGCTTCTTCTGCACTGCCGTCAGATTCCTTTATTTTATATTTTACTTAATATTCCATACATCCAGAAACTACAATCATTATAATAATACAGATATATTATAAACAAATTGATTACATATGTGATGGTTTTGACCCCACCCCATAAATCCCTCCCTCCCACCAAACCTCTCCTCCCCAAAAAAATATACAAATTTTAAAAAAATTATAGATATAAAATATAAGAAGAAAGAAAAAAATTAAGAAAAGGTCTTTGGATTGCAAAGAGAGATGTTGTGCAGTACAACTCATCAGTTCTAACATACAGAGGAGAATTCTGCAGGGCTAAAGGGACAGAAAGGACATCACTACAAATTTAATCCCATGATCTGAGTGTACGGGTGCCAAATTAAAAAAAAAAAATATATATAGATTATTTATTTCTTAATTTATATGTAATTTTTTTTCTCCAAAGGAATATAACTTTGAATTTCAGCGTGCTACCTTGGCACAGTTAAAGCTATATACAATTTCCAAATCATTGCAATACCTTTTCTTGCTACAGCTAATGCTATTTTAACAAATTTCAATTGATAAATTGATAGTTTCACTTTTGGATTTGTACCTTCAATATTTCCAAATAGAAATAAATTGGGAAAAACCAACTCCGTAAATTGATCCAAAAAGTTGCCTATAGTCACCCAAAAAAAGGTCTCACATTGGGACAAGACCATGTTGAATTTATAAAAGATCCTACATCTTCACCACACCTAAAACACTGGTCTGATAAATTTGATTTCAATCTATTCACTTTCTGTGGTGTAATTGTGATGGATTATATCATATTTTATATTATGTATAGATATGTTTTTGGAAGAGAGAGATTGCGGACATTTTAATGTAGGAAACAAATTCTTCACAAAACATATCTCATTTAAAATGCAAGAGCTCTGCTCAAACCAGACACCCCGGGCCCAGTGCCTTTGTAAAGACAGTGGAAACTGCTTTGCTGAAGGTTTTCACGTGGATTTCACGTGGAGGAGAAAAAAGAAGAGCCCATGTCGGGGAATTGATAAGATCTCTCGGGAATTGATTTTGGAGCCAGCAATCTGCTTGGTGGCAGTTTGTTGTTTAAAGAGAGGTTCTGGTTTTTTACTAGCAGAGAGAGAGAAGAACATGTGATTCTTTGGAAAAAGAGTTTTTCTGCAGTGGTTTCTGGAGGCTGCAGCACAACAAGCTGGTAGCTTGTTTAAACCTCATTTTGAAGACAGATTGTGAGTTCTGAGTTCAGCCTGTTGAAAACCCTTGTGGTCCATACAAGAGGAAATGGCTGGCTAGAGTGTTTCACCTGAAATAAGGGAAACTAAAGGAACTCTGTGGTGACCTGGAACAAGAGGTTATCATTTGGAAAACCCTGATGGGGTAAGCTTCTTTGACAAGACACTGAAGTACTGATGGAAGTAAATCAGTTAGTGTGTGCCCAATGTATAATGAATCTCTCTCTGAAAACTGACAAGAACCTTCCTGAGCAGTAACCATTTAACCATTTCCACCAGAGCATGGTAAAAATTCATAAATGTTAAATTATGTGCACAATATAAGAATTGTCTGATACCAGTGAACTTGAAGGAGTGAGAAGTGAGATTGGACTTATACACATTACATACACGTGCACTTAGAATCACAAGGTGATTAAGTGCAGTTAAGTTAATGGTAATGTTAAAATTTTTTTAGGTTTAATGAAAGTTAAAAACTACTTTTGTTTAAGTAAGCATTTGTCTTGGTGAATTTTTTATTGTTGCTCAGTTTTGGGGTCCTCTGGGCTCGTAACATAAGATATAATTGATGTAAAAAATTGTATTGAACTAATCTATATCTTACATTGATAGTATTAGTCATACAATCCCTACATAAATTTTCCCACATTTGTTGGTCTATTGTAATATTAAAATCTATTTCCCATCTCTGCCTAGATCTACATAAAGTTAATTTAAGAGTTCCTGCTTGTAATAATAAATAAATCAAATAAATATTTTTTTAACAGGCCCAATCCTAATAAGAGGTTCTACCTCAGTATAGCAAGACAGAAACATTGTTAGCCCCAACTTATTTCTCAATTATGCTCTTAATGGAAATAACAAAAAAAAATTAAATAACAAAAAGGAATAGCATATTTATTTCTCAATTGTTCAAATGACATTAATTGACCTCTTTCATAACAATCTTCCACATTAACCATCCCTTTACAATACCATATATTTAAGAACTGATTATCCTTTGAAAAGACCAAAACAGGATTAATCAATGGCATTTTTGGTAATATAGATCCTCCTTCCGATTTTTTATATTCCAAACAGTAAGTAAATACTTCAATAATGGGTTCTGTTTATCAGCAAACCAACAGTTTTGATTCCTATTTATATATAAATTCTTCTGCTTTCTTTTCTCCTATTTTAATAAATTCTATATTAATCCATGGTGTTTTTTTTTATTTTCAAAAAAAGAAACCAGGAATCTCAACTATGCTACACGATAATAATTCCTAAAACTGAAAAGATGTAGTTCTCCAAATTCGTATTTCCACATTAACTTTTCTTTAGAAATTCTTGCCATTTTATCTTTCCAAAGAAATTTCCCTATTTGTTTATTTAAAACTTGAAAAAATTCCACATCTCTGAAGTATTTGACCATGTATCATTTCATATTTACCTGCAGGGCCTGTAACAATTTTCTGAACCTTAATCAGAAGATTCTTGTTAATCAAAATTACTACCCCTCTTGCTTTAGAATTGAATGAAAATGACATTATATATTCCACCCAATCTCTACTTAATTTCAAATGCTCTTTTTTTAGTTAAATGTGTTTCTTGAAGTTATATCCACTCCCAATTTTTAATATGTTAACACTCTCTTATTTTATTGATCATTAAAATTTATGAACTTAATTACCTTACTCATCTATAGCAAAAAATTATCAATCCCTCTCGCTCACCCCGTCCTGCAGGTCTCCTCCATTCCAACAAAAACCTGTGTATATGCAGATACACCCCCCAAAAGAAGAAAAGAGAAAAAGCAATAATACAAAATGTATACAAGCTAATACCTATAACAATATACAAAAAAACCCCTCCCAATAAATGTTGTCTAATGCAATACTGACTCCCTCCATTTTATGGGTTGTGACCAAAGGTGCTGCCTTACTTTTCGTGCACTACTATTTTAATTTTTATTTTTTATATTATTGTTATCAATTAGTTATAATATGAATGTTTGCACTTTGACTCTGCCACAAAACACCAAATTTTATGACTTTTTTATGACAATAAATTCTGATTCTGAACATGTTGAATGGAAACAAAAGAGTCTGCAGTGAAGACAACAAGCAAACTATGACAAGTCAGCAAGATGCTTAGGGCCACTGGTACAACATGACACAGTGAGACTCAAAGATTCCAACACTTGGGATAAAAGGCTACAGTTCTGGAAGAAGCAAATCAAAGATCCTACACTGCCTGAACAGAGGAGGGTCAAATATTGAAGACAAATCGAAAGAGCCTGCTGAAAATGCAAGAGACACTGCAGGAACAGACAAATTCAGAAGATCTAGTCTGCACAGCAACAGAGGAAACACCTCCAGTGCTAGACTGTAGTGGACCAACATCTGTGTTAAGAAGATCCACATGCATTATCAAAGCACCTGACAGACTGAATCTCTAAAAGAAAAGGAACTGCACATTTAAGAAGTTTGTGCTGCTAATGTTTGTTTACATTTGTGTTGAACTTTATACTGAAATTAATACTCAATTTCTTTATTACAATAAAAGAAATAACACAGAACCTATGAGTTTCTTCAAAATGGTTATTCTTTAGATCAGTGATTCTCAACCTTTTTCGTCCACTCACATAACACTTTAAGTAATCCCTATGCCATTGGTGCTATGTGATTAGTAAGGGATTGTTTAAGGTGGTATGTGAATAGGAAGGGAAGGTTGAGACTCACTGCTCTAGATCCAATTGTTACTAAAATATTTTGCTTGAGAAAAATTGTGATTGGCCCATTTCCTTTGGAGTTATGAAAACATGCACATAACGAGTCTATTAGATGTGATTTTTAATCTCTTTCTTTCCACCTACATATCACCATAAGCAAGCCCTTATTAATCACAGAGCACCAATGGCATAGGGAATACTTAAAGTGGTATGTAGGTGGAAAGAAAAAGGTTGAGAACCACTGCGTTAGATACTACTAATTGCGTGTGATAACATGAATTCTGTGCTACAAAGTCTTGAGCAACTTGAAACTATCTCTGGAAGTTGGATTACACAGAACTCTTTATTTTTCATTAACAAAAAGATTTGAAGGACTTACATTTCCATCAGGTCTTTTACATTCATTTTAGAATATCTCAAAATTCAAAATTCAGTCACATTTGTAATGTGGAAAGTGCAAATTTCACTAATTTCTGCAGAATAATATGTAGAATTCATCAGGATGAAGAGAATGGGGGGTCAACAAAAAAAAAAATTAAGATTAGAAGTTATCTTCACACAATTCCACTGTAAAAAAAAAGTGAGTAGAACAAAAATCCCTTGGCTGAAAATAAAAAAAAAATTGCAGTTGGTGCTGAATCTGAAATAAAAGCAGAAAGTCTGTGGTATGCTGGGCTTAATTAATCAATGGATTAAGTCGAGGAATTGTGAGATAATGTTGCTAAAAGATAAATCTCTGGTGAGTCCACACTTAGAATATTGTGTTCTGTTCTGGTCACCTCATTATATGAAGGATGCGGAACCTTTGGAGACAGTGCAGAGGATATTTACCAGGATATCGTTTTGATTGAAAAATACATCTTATGAGGCAAGGTTAGGAGAATGAGTGCTTTTGTCTTCGGAGAGGATGAGAGTTATTTTAATAGACGTCTACAAGATTATGACAGGCATAGATAAGGTCAACTGTAGCACCTTTTGTCTCAAGATGGGAGTGGCAAAAATCAGACAACATCTCTACAAAGTGAATGGAGGAAAGTTTAAGGGAGATATCAGGGGTAACCTTTTTAAACAGAGAGTTGTAGATTCCTCGAATGAATTGAAAGGGGTGGTGGTGGAGGCTGGAACAATAGGGACATTTAAGAGGGGCCCTGTTCTGTGCTGGAATATTCTATCTTCTATATTCCATGGAAAGGCAGCATCCATGGAAAGAGAAACAATTTACATTTCATATCAAAGGATCTTCATCAGGCTGCAGGAACAGAAAGCGAACAGATTTTGCATGGAAAGGTCTTCTCTGCATATCTTTCCACGGTTTTCTGCCTGATCTGCTGAATGTTCCCAGCAATCCTTTATTGAGTTGGTAACAATTTTATTTGATGAATGCCTTACTGAAGGACTGAAAGAAAAAGAGAGAGTTTTGTCATTTTTGTTTGGTGTCCAGGTAGATGGAATAACATTTATAAATTAAAGGTTGAATCATTTTCATCATATTGGGAAATGGCTATACTTCAGGTGTGAGTTGGGAATAACTTATTCCCTTTGGTTTGAGACATAGCAAGAACTCTGGATTGTCCAAGGGCAGTAATGGAACATGAAATGACCAGTGACCACTTAACATGCCCCTTAGTAAAACTGCAGAACCTATTTCTTCCATTACAAATATCCAAGGCATTGCTTGCATAATTCCATACCACATGATGAAATCTCTGCAATTGTCCTGTGAATACTTTGATCACAAGCACATTTATTTTCTCATCGTGTGTAGTTGTCGAGAGTGTTCATAATTCATCTTAGTTGTTCCATTTTTCATTCTATACTTAGCTGGAGAAAAGCCAAAATCTGTAGTGATGATTGAATTTTTCCCTATTATTTATTCTTCCAATGTTACACCCTTACTTTCTGGTGAACTATACCTTTGTTAGATTCCAAAGGAATGGACAGGTACTTTTTCTTTTTGCCTGGCAAAATCTACTGGTGAATTGTTCATCTGTTTGATCTTGTGACAGAGCATTTGTCTTTGTAAAGTCAGGAACAGCTGTGACAGGAAAAAGAAGTTTAACGTACTGCTCAGCAGAAATTAATTCTTGGAAATTAGGCTGCAGAATAAACTCAGTTTTGGACCATCTTTTGTGTGTTTACATTTTGTCAACTCATGAAGTGTTCAATGTGCCGGGGGCAGTTCCTGAAAGGAGTTACTCATCAAAAACACATGCAATTTCTCATTACCTCTGGCTGTCAGAATGTCAGGCTATGCATTTGATTGGTGCCACAACAACCATCAAGCCCCAACCAGCACTGATTGATTGGAGCATTGTTAGTACCAGCATCCAGCCTGTGGTCCTGAGAACCAAGGCAGATTAAAACCATGAGAATGACACAGTGGTGATTTTCAAGGCAGTCACTATAATGAATTAGGCATGTAGAGCTTTGAGGATCAAAATTATAACCAATAGTATGAGAGTTTATTGTCATATACATAAGTAGAATGTATAGATACAGCAATATTATTCCTTGCTGCAGCCATACTGACGACAATAGTATAAATTAAATAAACCTATATAGTAAAGAGATAATAAATAAACAATGCTAGGTGAATAAATATTCACAGTTGCAGTTTTAGTGCAAACAAATTATATTTTAATAGTGTGGACAGATCTTTTGGTAGTCACTGAGTGGTTTATGGTTAGAGTTTGGGGAGGTTCAAAAGTCTGACCCTGTTGGTAAGCAACAGCCCATTAAACAAATGAAACCCCCTCCACCACCGCATCCCAGTCTCCATTGACTCTGCCTATACCCCCTGTTGCCTTGGGAAAGAGGCAAATTATTAAAGGATCGATCCCATCCTGGCCACACTCTCTTCTCCTCCTTTCTGTTGTGTAGAAGACACATAAGTTTGAAAACATTGACCTCCTGGTTCAAAGACAGTTGGTTTCCTGTTATTATCAGACTCTAAAATGGATCTCTCATTAGTAAAAGATAATACCCCTGCCCTCTTTGGTTGCACTTTTCTCTATATCTTGCACTTTGACCATGTAACACTATAATCTGCTCTTCTTTGACTTACTGTAACTCTACTCCCTTCTCTTTGGTTTTATTATTGCATTCTATGCTGTACTTAAGAATGCCTAGATAGTACACAAAACAAAATTTTTCCTCAATATGCATGACAAAAAACAATGCAATTCAATTCAAAGAGAAACACAAGATGGGAGAGGAAACCTTGTGAGTGTTGTTGAGACTGGATGGAGGTTCAAAGATGACAGGGAAACCTACTGTAAGCAAAGTTACAGAGGCTGGAAACAAAATAAACAATTCCAGACACCTTGTGTGAAAAATTATTCCTTTAACTCCACTGTAAAGCTCTCATCATATTCCCAAGCTCTCTTGTCATATAGAGAACAACAGAAATCCCCAAGTCTACAATCCTGCACTCGGGCATTTCTGTATACAAATTAAATCAGTTGAAGAACTATCAGGCTGTACAGGCATGACAGGCTGCTTTGCAGTGAGATATTAGCAAGGGAGGTGGCCTATCATTGATTGCATTAGAATCACAGCAACAAGTTTACTTATGGCACCCATGTGCTCATGACTGAGTAGTGCTGATTGGCCAGAACTTGCTTAATTGCTATATTTTAGAATTGCTTTCTGGTATCCTTTGCAACTTTATGGTAGAGCAAAGCTCCGTATCTCACCCAAAAGATACATTACTGGACCAAGATCTTCAGTTTACTACTGGACCAGTGTCATTGACTTGTTTCCAACTTGGAATTAATTAAGCGGTTTACATTGGGCAATGCAATGGGTTCTAATTGCTTTCATTTGATTTGGCCTGCCTCTTGTTGATTAATCATCAAATATCATTCAACCAGAGATGGAATTGTGTGGTGCTGTGCTGTACAGTCATGCAATTTCACTGAATACCTAAACTAACTCAAAGGTTTTATTTCAATTTCAAAGTTAATAGATGTTACCCAGCGCTGCCCAAGGATAAATGTTTTTATCTCTACCAAAATGTACTGTTGCTGGAAGCATTTCTTCTATGCTCATTTGCAACCATGCTCCTTTGACAGCTGGCCAGGCAGGAGTGGAAAGTTCCCTTTTAATTGCAATTGCTTCATGCTGGAGTTTTATTGAGTGAGGCAAATGCTTGTTGATCTGAAACTGTGACTGGAATCAGGATGCAATCATTGTGGTACATTTTATCTATCATAATGTCCACTGTTGAAGCAGTGGTGTTATAGGGTGCTGGCAAATCATTCCACCTCATCAGAGCAGAAGTAAATGGTTTTATGTTTAAATGCTTAAACAGAAGAGAGGGTGAGCATAATATTAGGTCTTCCATACTTCAGCTGAGCCCTTGTATGAAATCACATGTTCAAAGGTTCAAATGCTCAAAGGTACCTTTTATTATCACATTATAATATATTAAAAGAAATATACATGATATACTTAAACTTTTGTCTGCTATAAGGCAGCCAAAGAGTTGTCTTGAGCCCCTAACAATAGGAGAAAGAAAAGCAAAAACAAGTCCCTTCAGAGACACTGCGTGTCTGTAGACGCACCTCCAGCACTCCTACAGCCTCTGCAACTACAGAGACTCCATTTCAAACCATCAGCAACCCATGGTCCAGATCCAAACCTCCAATGCCCTCAGCAGCCCCTCGAATCCCAGTTCTGATAACTGGTTCACGTGAGCCCGTCTCCAGCAGCCTGCAGCTTGTGTGGGTCCTTCGACAATAAGTCGCCAGCAGCCCGCAATCCATGTGAAGCCTTCAACCAATGAGCCCCTCGCTGGTCTACTGCCTTTGTCACCACCCTGTAGGGTCTTCTCATCCTTCTCCCCTACACCAGGCCACTGCTCCCCTTGATTCTTTAACTCCTCATGGTATACTACCCAGCACCAGTTCTGCCATCTTAGGCACAGACCCTGAGGTTACAGAATTTAAACCCTAGCTGGAGCTGATGACATCAGAACTGGGCAGTAGGACACTGTGGACCAGCCCTGTGACTCTGCTCCCTGCTCTCCCAGGTCTGCACCACTGGTAAATATGTAATTACAGCAGCTCCAGCCCCAGCACCATTTTTTTTGTTATACTTGGCGAATACTAAGTTTTTTTTTGAGAAAGCCGTATATAGCAGAATCACAAGCAATGTGTATCCCAAAGCTGCTCTTGAACAATTAAACAAAATAATACTTTTTGCAATAAAGCAAAAACACCAAGATGCTGGAGGTGCTCAGCAGGTTTGGCAACTTCCATAGGAGGTAAAGATATATCACACCAATGCTTTGGGCCTGAGCCCTGTACCTTGAGGAAGTGCTCAGGTCCAAAACTATGGATATCTATCTTTAACTCCATTGGCTCTGCGAGACCTGCTGAGAACCTTCAGCAATTTTGTGTTTCTGCTACAATCACAGTGTCTGCAAACTTTAATGCTTGGTTGCTTTTTCAACAAGTTGGATTGGATTTGAACTACATTCTCAGCCGAAAAGTAGCAAGAGAAAAAAGTCAACATCTCATGTCAACCAAAGGTCTTTGTTTCGAAGCACATATGTGTCTTTCTCTCTACAGATGCCGTCTAAACTGTTAAGAGTTCAAGCATTTTTGTCTTCGTTTTCAGCGTCAGAGAGATACAGCACAGAAACAGCTCCTTCAGTCTATTAGTTCATGTCATCAAGCACCCAGATTTACACTAATTCTACCCCAGTCTATTTTATTCTCTCCATATTCCCAACACTTTTCACCCCAATCTCTCCCAAGATCCCAAGATTCCTTATTACCTATACTCAAGGAGTAATATATCCTCTATTACCCACACATCTGCCCTGGCCCCCTCCACCCCCACATGCAACAAGGACAGGATTCCTCTTGTCCTTGCTTACTCCCCCACCAGCCTCTGCATCCAACACATCCCCCTCTGCCATTTCCGTCACCTACTATGTGATCCCACCACGAGACACATATTCCCATCTCCACCCCTCGCTGACTTCCACATGGACCACTCCTTCCATGACTCCCTTGTCCACTCCTCTCTCCCCAACCATTTTCCTCTTGGGAGGCAGAGGTTCTTTGCCCTTACAGCTAAAGATGTATCTTTCTGAATGCGCCATGGCCGACTCCTTCTTGGGGAAGGATAATCAGCAGACCGCTGAACTCCATGGCCTGACTTGAATGTTGGGGCAGGCTGATGATGTCATCAGTCCGCGACCCATCTCCCCACTCACCTCTCTCCTCCCATGAACTCCTCAAGGCAGGAGTGGCGGACGGGAGCTGTCAGGGCAGTGGAAGCCTTTGGGACAGCAGAAGCCATCACTGGGGACCGTCATTGGCAGCGGGAGCCTTCAGGGCAGTGGGAGCCATCAGCGGGGTTTGTCAGTGCAGTGGGAGTCATCAGGGGGGCGGCTGGTGCAGGCTGCAACAGCCTCACTGGGCCACTTCGGCTTTCGGGGCTGCTCTCTGTGGCTCAAAATCCCATAATCCTCCATGGATAGGGAAGATGGCCATTGCTCTGCCGCATATTTATGATGGGTGGCTCTAAAGCACCAGTCACCCCACCTCCATAAGCTCTAGAGGGGGCTATGAGGCGCCTCTCAATATGAATGGGACACTGGAAGAGCTTTTTAGGGCTGCTGTCTGAAAGGTCATTTTTTAGTTTTTTTATCCACTCTTATCAGCATCTAAAAGGAGACAATAGGCCATTTAAAGCAGAGGCCTGACATGAAATGGTCCATTGTCTCCTTTTAGATGCTGATAAAACCAGCTGAGTTCCACTAGCATTTTCATGTGTTTACTACAATCACAGCTTCTGCAGCCTATCGTGTTTCAGTCGGAACGTGTAAACTTCATGCAGAGAGCACTAGAGGGAAAAGATAAAGGAAAAGGTTCCATTATTGTCACATAATACCACATTTAGAATGTAAAATTTATGAAATTCTTTAACCTTTTTCTGTCATAAGGCTGAAAAGAGAGTTGCCACTTTGTCCAGCACCCCTCACAGATGCAACAGCATCTAGTATTCCTAGATGGTCTCCCCTCCATCTAGCTTCTGTGATCAGACAATCCCAGGTGTATTCAGGATGAGATTCAGAAAACTGAATCTGTGAGTCTTTACCTCTACTAGAAGCTGTACTGCTTTTATTTCCAGTTTCCAGTCCCTTCAGTGTTTTGATTCACACTGCAAGCCAATCACTTTTGACAACATTTTCAATGAAAAGAATTGCATTAACTTGGAATCTTTCACATCCCCTGGATTTTTCAATGCATTTCACAGGCAATGATGCTTTATTCAAATTCCAGACATAAAGTCACAGCAGCCAATTTGCAAATAGAAAGCTCTCTCAAGTAGCAATGAAATGGTGTTTGGACATTTGTTTTTGTGAGGTTGAATGATGGATATATATTGGCCAGGGACCAGAGGGTGGCTGCTTTGTTTCTCTTTGAATAATCTGATGACACCCAAGAGAAGGAATGAGATATCTGGTTAACATCTCGTCCAGCACAGCATTGATGATAGTGACAAATTTTCTTAGCACTCTGCAGGAATAGGAGCTTGGTGATCAAATGTCAGGAGTAAGACTTGACCACAGAACACTCTGACTCAGGGTGTCAGAAAAGGAATCACAAGAACAAAGGAAATTGAGACAAGAGGAGACCATTAGACCACCATTCCAGATCTGGTCATTGCTGGCAAGACCATTATTGTCAGTCTATCCCTAAATTAACTTGCAAAAATGGCATTGAGACACATTCTTAAACTACTGTTGTGCTACTGGAGAAATGCAATTCAATTCAAAGAGACAGTGGGGCAAGTCTTGTGAAATTACCGATGTGGTGACGTAGAGCTTTCAGTGCTCTCTTCGGTAATTTTAAAGATTATATCAGATGGTGTTGTCAAATCTAGAAATGTAACATTATGATTACAAGCTGACATGTGTACCATTATCTTATACATTGCAATGTCAGTAAATTACATGGCAGTGTTACTGTAAGTTTTAGAGTGAGATGGCCCAAAAGTGAGAAATGGGACCAGCCCAGAAGCCAAATAGATCACCATAGATGAAATGGGCTGAATGGCCTGTTTTGTGCTATATGATTCTGACTAGAAGACACTTCCATATTGTTCTCATGCAGTAAGCTCTAAGATTTATAATTAAAAACATTAAGGACATGAAATTTATTTTCCCATCAAGATTGCATCTGTTCCCCTTGACCTTCTTGGTTAGGAAGTTTTCTTAGTGTTACTGTAGCAAGTTGTAGAATAGAATGAAGTGTTGATGCAAGTGGATAGGGTAGTGAGGAAGGCAATTGGCATGTTTTCCTTCATCAGTCAAGCAAATGAGTACAGCAGCTGGGATGTCATGTTACAACAGTACAGGACATGTGTGAATATCCTGTAAGTTCTGGTCATTCAGCTCTAGAAAATAAATCATTAATCTGGATAGAATAGAGGAAAGATTCATGAGAATTTTACCAGAACTGGTGATCTTGAATTATAAGGAGAGGCTGGATCGACTGAGATTTTCCTCCCTGGATTCATGAGGGGCATAGATAAGGTAAATAGTCATCATCTCTCTCCCAGGGTAGGGGAGTCTAAAACTAAAAGGCATAGAATAAAAGTGTCAGGCCACAGATTTAAAAGGATCCTGATGGGCACATAATTACGTTGAATGAGTTACAGGAGGAAGTGGTAGAAGTGGGTACAATTACAACATTTAAAAGGCATCCAGACAGGTAAATGGACATGAACTGTTCAGTGGGATGTAAGTCAATGGGACCATTTTAGAGAGACATTTGACATTTGGTCTGCACGGGCGTTGGGACGAGGATCTTTTTCTCTGCTGTAATATTCTGTGATCTATGACACCATGTGATGCTAAACATTTGAGCCAAGATGCTCTGGTGATTGATGGAGCGACACAAGCTGCTTACTTCATTCTTAATGATGATGATGAATGTTTTTGAGAGTTGTTGTAGATTCCCTCGTCTTGGCAAATGGAGATTCTTCCAACGCACTATTAATGTTGTCTTATAGATGGTCGGAATTATCTTGGATGTCAGGAGCGAGTGACTTGCCACAGAATATCCAACCCTCAAATCTGTTCATATCTTTAGTACTTACGTGATTGGTCTGCATAATTTTCCTGCTTAAATCCAAGTCTCCCTTATTCTCTTAATATCTAACAATATGTCAGTCTTTGTCTTGAATACACTCAGCTGCTGAGCCTTTGAAGATTCACCAAGCTCTGGTTGAATAAATTTCTTATCTTTATCCTGAAGCCAAGCCTCAATGTCAAGGCCATGACTCCTGGTTCTAGATACCCCAGTCAGGGCAAACTTCCATTTCCTTCCTAGGCAAAAGTAATTGATTATCAGACTTACAGTGCATTGTGAATATGTTATGAGAGATGTTGCTCGTAACTGAGATTCCCAGACAGCAATCTCAGCAACATTAGGAAAAGACTACATAAAACCACCAAGACAACCCCTTCTCTTAGTTGGTCCAATTGTCATGCAACCTTTGTCATTATTGGGCACATGGTTACAAACTATTCCTTGCAGCTAAATCCAATGGTGGGCTGAATTCTGCCCTTTTATATCAGAAATGATCATCTTCATATTATTATGATTGCTAGTAATATTTATCATTAAATTCTTAAATCTGTGAAAGCCTAAAAATGTATTTGATCAGTCATTGTAAGTAATAAGAGGCTCCACTTGTGAGTGGAGTAAGACTTGATTAATATGGCACCAGATGCCCAATTTTCCCCACATCCATTCCTTCAATAGGTCCTCGCCAATAACCTGCTCCATTTGTCCTCTATATATCATCAAGAGCTCCTGCTGCTGCATTCCACCAGCTGTTGACTACGGACCATTTCGTTCCATGCTGGTTTGGCTTCAAGTCAGAATGGTTAGAGGAAAATAATCGACAATTAATTAGACATATGGTGAGCTCAGTCATTTGTATGTGAGAGTATTCTGTAATGTCTTAAACTATAGAAACATGTATTTTATACAACAAATCCATTTCATTTTTTGTTTGTGGCCAGAGAGATTTGGGGGAAAGAGAAGGAGAGTGGGGCGAATTGGAGGGATCATTCAATAAGTTGGCATGGACATGACAGGGAATACATCTTCAGCCTCATATTTTGCAATCTCAGTCTTGGTAAATTCATTTGGAGATTCCACCAATTGTGAATTCAGAGCAAAATATTCAAATACTGAATTCCAAATTTAGCTTGGAAAATTGGAAATGACACAAACATTTCTCATATCTGATTATTTTTCAGAGTGGGACATGATTTAATTAATTTCTTGATCAAATTTAATTCTCTAGAAATTTAATCAGGTTCTCTATTTCCTATCGCAAACCAACCTTCAGCATCCATCATGATTCCTGCCACAGACTTGGATGAAATTGTGTCACTCTGCATGCTGGGGAACTAGTTCAAGTTGTTCCAAAGTGTGCCCTCTTGGATTATTCCAAGAGTTGTTCCAAAGTGTGCCCTCTTGGATTATTCCAAGAGTTGTTCCAAAGTGTGCCCTCTTGGATTATTCCAAGAGTTGTTCCAAAGTGTGCCCTCTTGGATTATTCCAAGAGTTGTTCCAAAGTGTGCCCTCTTGGATTATTCCAAGAGTTGTTCCAAAGTGTGCCCTCTTGGATTATTCCAAGAGTTGTTCCAAAGTGTGCCCTCTTGGATTATTCCAAGAGTAATCAACGTTAAGCTTAGATTAGGGACCTCTCTTTGCTCATGCTTCTCCTTTAGTTCATCCTTCCTCCTCCCAAAATGATACCAATTATTCCATTCCATTAATGCACCTGGAATCTTACAATCCCATGCTGGCCCTCCGACCAATTATTCCATTTCTTACACGTCATGATTTCTGCCTTCTCAAGTCTCTCACTCCAAGCCCCAAAGTAGGCCCTTAATGTGAGACCGCCGAGTCAACCCACAAATGCTGGCCCTTTCTCACCCCTGAAATCTGCTGCCAGATGCTGACTGTTCTTTTTGATTGGTTTGATAGCAGTCAATGCCATGGGCCTTGGGTGCTTCAGACATTTGTAGCAACAAGACCAAGACCAAATTGTTGCATCATCAAGGTTCCAAGAAGGGCATTCAGCCATTTATTTGTACATGGAAAATTGAAGCTCCCTTTGTAACTTTAATCCATAATCTCCTTTTCATCAAAATTGTAAATGCATGCTCTGATGCCAAAATGACTATCTTCCAGTGGTACTCACATCAACAGTGATGAGAAGCTTTGAAAGGTTGGTGTTGAAGCACATCAGCTCTTATCTAAGTGGCAACATTGGTCTTCTCCAATTCATCTATCGTAGCAACTGGTTTATGCCACATGCCATCTCACTAGCCCTACACAAAGCCCCGGAATACCTGGACAGCAAAGATGTATGCATCTGGATGCTTTTTATCAACTACAGTTCAGCATTTAACACCATAATCCCTTCAAAATTGATCAGCAAACTCCAAAACCCGTGACTCAACCCCCCCTCTGTGTAATTGGATCCTTGATTTCCTAATCTCCAGACCACAATCAGTGAGGATTGGTAAGAGCATCTCCTCCACAATCTCCATCAGTACTGGAGCACCATAGGGCGCCTTGCTCTATTCATTTTACTCCTAGGACTGTTTGGCTTGGTACGACAACAACGCCATCAACAAATTTGCTGATGATACCACGGTCGTGTCTTGTATAAAAAGGGGCGATGAGTCAGCCTACAGGAGGGAGATTGAAAGCTTGGCTGCATGATGCACCACCTACAATGTTGCACTCAATATTACCAAAACTAAGGAGCTAATTGTTCACTTCAGGAAGGAAAAGACAAAATTGTACGATTCAGTGATGATTGTGAGATCAGAGGTGGAGATAAGTTCTTGGGAGTCACTATCTCAGAGGAACTTTCCTGAAGCCAAAATATTAATGGCATCATGAAGAAATCATGTCAGAATTTCTACTTCCTCAGGAGTTTGCGGAGGTTTGGTATAACATTGAAACCCTGGAAAATTTCGACAGATGTGTGGTGGAAAGTGTGCTGACTGGCTACAGCATGGTCTGAATGGGGACACCAATACCCTTGAGCATAAAGCCCTGCAAAAGATCATGGAGACAACCCAGGACATCACAAGCAAAACTGTCCCCACCATCAAGAACATCTAAGGGAAATCTGCCTTCGGAGAGCATCAGCAATTCTCAAGGTGCCATACTTTCCACCACACATTCTATTCTCGCTGCTACCATCAGAAAAGAGATATAGATGCCACTAAACTTGTACTACCAGGTTCAGAAACAGCTGCTACTCCTCCACCATCAGACTCCTCAACATTAAACACAATCAGGGACTCATTTAAGGATTCTTTGGCACTTTATTGAATTTTATTCTCCCTGTATTGCAAAGTGAGTTTGCTTACATTTCTTTATTTGTTTACATGTGTATATTGTGTACAGTTGATGCTTGCACTACCAATAATTGGACGTTCTGCCTCACCCTATAGGAAAAAAGAATCTCAGAGTTGTATATGATGTCATGTTTGTGCTCTGAAAAAAAAATCCTGAAATATGAATTATGATCAATTTTTAACAGATTTTCATCATTTCTGACAAATCTGTTCATAGTTATACATCACCTCTCTTCTATGCTCTCCATTTTTTGCTAATAGTATCATAAGCTTTGTTTATTGCCACATTATACCTGTTACAGAAAGAAAGCTTATTTTGCAGACATTCCAACAGATCAACTTTAACATTCATACAGTGATATGAAGTAAAAGAATGTTGTAAAGATCATATTCCTTGGAAAATAGAAAAATTAGGGGAAATTTGATAGAGGTTTACAAAATTATGAGGGGTATAGACAGAGTAAATGTGAGTAGACTCTTTATATATATATAAATACAAGAGGACATGGCTTTAGGGTGAAAGTGAAAAAGTTTAGGGGGAACATTAGGGGGAACTTCTTAACTCAGAGAGTGGAGGGAGTGTGGAACAAGCTGCCATCTGATGTTGTAAATGTGGGCTCAGTCCTAAGTTTTAAGAATAAATTGGATAGATACATGGATGGGAGAGGTCTGGAGGGAATGGATGCAGGTCAGTGCGACTAGCGGAATAATGTTACGGCATAGACTAGAAGGCCAAATGGCCTGTTTTCTGTGCTGTAGTGTTCTATGGTTCTAACAGGAGCACAAGGACAGAGTATCAAATTAAAATGTGAAAATAAAATAGATCAATTACTGCAAAGCAAGAGTAGTGTGAGAGAACAATTGTGGGGTTCATTCAGGTGTCTGATGGCTGCATGGAAAAAAAAAACAGTTTTTGAGCTTGCTAATGTTTTGCAGTCTTTTCCCCTCTGGGAGAATGGAGAAGAGAATATGCCCAGAGTGTGTCAGTATGTTGGCTGCCTTTCCTAGGCAGTGAGAAATGTAGATGGAGTTCATGGAGGAGAGGGAAGTTTGGTCTGTGCAACATTATGAGTTGTATTCACCACCTTCTGCAGCTTTTTCCAATATTGAGTAGAGCCACTCCAGTGTCACACTGTGATGTAACCAGCTAATATATAGAACATTATCAATTGCCTTTGTGGTGTCAATATTTAATAACATTTGAATCTCTCATTTCCCACATGATAATGACCTCCTTTCATATTTCATCTTGATGGAACCTTTTTCACCTAGAGACCACCTTAAAAATTCCTTTACTTACTGCAGACCACCAATAAAAACTAATGGGACGAAGTACTGGAGGGTGGGGGTTTGGTAAGCTTAAACTCCCTTTGTGTTTTTTTGAGAATTTTAAGATTTATTTATCATCAAATTTACAACATTGTTTTACATATTACTTGGTGATTATATCAATATTTGTCTTCTCTGTATCACCCCAGGCCATGCATTACAAACCCATGGACCAGATGGAGATTAATCAAGCAAATCAGCCTAAATTTGTGGAAATTTGTAACCAATCTTACTCATGAGTCCATTAAAAAAATACTTGCATTTATAGAGTCTTTCACTTACCTTTCAAGGGTGGTTCAATGTGTGATGCAACGAATAAATACTTAATGATGTGCAATTATTGTTGTGAAACACAGCTGCCAATTTAAGTACAAGTTCTCACAAAGAATTATAACATTTTAATATAATTTGTTGAGGGATAAACGTTGGTCAAGACCCTTGTTTATCTTCAAAATGGTGCCATGAGATCTTTTACAGCTACCTGTGAAGGCAGGTGGGTGCTCAGTTTGATACTTCATCCAATACTGCCCACCATGCTCACTGGATGATAAGAACATCAGAATAGTGTGACTCTCAAACCTTTTGACTCAGAAAGCAAACATGCTAACCTCAGAACCCAAACTAATATGGATCACAGGGACTGGTATAAGATGAAGGAAATTTGGGAACAATTGCCAAATTTCTACAGATTAAGAAGAATATTTTAAAACCCCTTTCTCCTACATCAATATAACTCTAATGCTCAACCTTCAGTGCAATATTTTCAATGGAAAATGATGGTTTAAACCATAAACTAACTAAATTTATGCCATTTCTGACAATGCATCTGGTGCAAAGATTGTGTAGGATATTAAATGTATATTCCCTCGACTCAGCTTACTGAGACTGAATATGTATTTTTGAGTACGTACATCTTAATTGCATCAGAAGGGCTTGCATTAAAAATTGAACAACTTCCACAATTGCATTTGCTATGTCTAATTTGCTTAAAGTGTGATTTATTAGCTTCAAATCTTAATTTCTGCAGATGCCAATCACTTCAAAGAAACACAATGGTGTCATTTTGTACCTTATCTGACTCCAATTATTTTTACTCATATTTTTTGAAATCCCATAGCAAGTAGTAGGGGCAGCACTTCTCCATTAGATATTCCAGGTTAGAGGTACAGGTGTTCCACAGGACCAATATGTCTGAGCACCACGTGGTGTTGATGAGAAAGCAGACACCTCCACCTCTCACTTTTCCTGAGGATAAAAAACTTGGAAGAGATTTACAAAAGGTAGATTAAATTTGGCCACAGGACTGTTCCTCCCAAATCTTTTTCATCGCAGGCATTGTTGCCATCTTACCCCAATCCCAGAAGTCCTTGTTAACTTCTGTCAAATTAACCAGTCATAAAACTGCTGTACTCCTAAGATTAAAGCTGCTTCACATGAAAAAAACTTCAATTTTTCACCAAGGCCTGCACACTGTATAGTGACAGCATAAAAAGGATGTTTCCAATCTAAGCATTTACAGTATATGAATGTTGTCATATACATAAGTACAATGTTCTGATGCAATCAGTCTTACTAATTACAGTTTACCAGCTGCATAAAGCAACTCAACAATTTAAGTATAGCTAACAGATGAGATAGCAAAAAGAAAAAAAAAATATGATAAATATAAAAGCTACAGAAAGGATAAAATAAATAACTAATAAATATTGACTGTTAACACATAGTACTAAGTATATGCTGTCATGCAGATGGTTCTTGTGGTGTTGGATTAGTGTTGTGGTTCAGAAAGATTTAAGAGCCTGATAGCTTTTGGAAAAAGAGCAGTTCTTGAACCAAAAAGTGCTGGACCTCAGGTTTCTGTACCTTCAGCCAAAAGGTAGCAAAAACATATCTCTGCAAACAGGAAGAGGACTAATGGGGTTTATAATACATTTCACTCATGACAACTTACTTGTTATAATATTCACTAGCATAAATTAAGTCTTTCTTGCCCTTAGCTAAATTCCCTATTGAGAGACCAAGAACTGAATATCCTTTATATAGCAAATAGAATTGAAAGAAAAACTGAAAGCAGCATAATATGGAATAAGATGCACTGCCAGCTGTCATTTCACATGCTATCTGTACAAAGTTATATGATACATTGACCAAAAATGGTAACTTCAAAGAGCTAATTCAAATTCAAGAAGCAGACTATGAAAATGGTGTATATATATATATATATATATATATATATATATATGTAGAAAATGCTGAGCCTTTCAGCAACTGATGCAGTAAATTGCTCAAATGTTATGTAGAAAAAGGGCTCTGAGCTCTATAATTTGATGAAAAATGTGTTATCTCTCGTTATTCAATGCACATAGCCCAGTTTGTAGCTTTTCTTGTCTAAAATTAGTTATTCTGTCACACACTACAATTTAATTCATGGAAAAGTATTTTTTGCACACTGAGTTTTTCTTCTTCTCCAATGGTTTAAAAGCAAAGTTAACCAATCAAATGAAGACCAAGTATGAATTCTTTCTTTCCTTCAAAGCAACTGGCATTTATTATTGAAGGCATCGTTGAAACCTGAGCCTGCCTCCCAACTCAAGCCCAATGAAGCGCTAGTATTTGTGAAAGATTTGAGTTTAGTCTGGTATATATTGTGTGCTATCTAATGGGGGTCAGTATTGCAGAAGCTGAGCCTTTGTTCCCTCTTTTACATGGCTGAATGGTCTTTCTTTCAACCAACATTTTTTTAACAATAACAGGAACTCAAAGGAAATGAGATGACCAGTGATGTTTTCACTAGCAGAATAGAAATGAATTAAACGGTTTACCATTTTTACATGTACCAACGTTCAGTGAAAAATCTTTGTTTTGAATGCTATCTAGGAAATTCAACTCATTCTTAAATACAACTGACAGTGCAAATTAAGCCAAAAGTGCAGAATGTTGTGTTACAATGCATAACAGAAAAGCCGCAGTTAAAACAGTGCAAGTCCATGCTGAGGTAGTTAAGTGAGGACCAGGGAATATATTCTGCATATAGAATGGCAAATGTCTGATAACTGGTGGAAAGAAGCTGTCCTCTAATCTGGTGGTTTATCTGAGATTGTTCTGTTTGCAACAATGGTCAGATGGGATATGAAATAAATAAACCCATGGATTTATGTTAGGTTTAGAATGGCCATGGTCAGGTTCAACCAATTGCTTGGAATTAACAAAACCAAAGCCACCCTTCAAGGTTCAAGAAAGTCACATAGCTTTGCTAATTAATTTAGGTACCACAACAGATCATTAAACCCCTTGCATGTTCAGTCCATCCAGTACCTTTCATGCCAAGCAATAATTTTGCTTATTTAGCATTTAGGAAGTAGCTGTACTAATCTGACAGAGAATGCTGGATATAAACAGCATGTCACACAGTACCCATGGCAACATAAACAGCCTCAGAGTGCAAGGTTTCTCTCCATGAATGCTGACTGTCCAGTGTTTTCAGTTTCATTACAATTTCCCAGAATCTGCAGTATTTTGCATTCACTTCAGGATATATCACATTTTGGCAGAGATTTCCATTCTTCTACCAGTCTTGGTGTAAAGAAGAATGGGGTCAAGTTTTTAACTATTCAGTTTTCTCTATTTAGTAGACCTACGTACATTCTTAAAGTGATCTCTGGGGAAGGCAGAAATTTCAGAATCAAACTCAGGTTTATTGTCATGAACATGTGTCACGAACGTGTCATGAAACTTGTTGTTATGTAGCAGCAATATCGTGCAGAACAAGGTGAATTTTTTAATATAAATTACAATTCTGTAAATACAAATTTTTTTGAAAAAGTGAGGTATTTTCCATATGTCCATTGCCCATTCAGAAATCTAAATGGCAGAGGGGAAGAAGCTGTTTTTGTAATATGGAGAGTGTGTGTCTTCAGGCTCCTTTACCTCTTTCCTGATGGTAGCAGTGAGAAAAGTGCATAATCTGGGTGGTGAATTTTCTTGATGATAGGAGCTAACATTTATGAAGTGAAGAACAATGCCTCTGACGGCACTGGCTTAATTTACAACCCCTTGTAGTCTATCCTGTCCTGTGCATTAACATCTCCATACCAGACAGTGATGCAACCAGTCAGAATGCACTTGTAGAAATTTGCAAGAGTCTTTGGTGACATACCAAATCTCTTCAAACTCCTAATGAATATAGCCCCTGGTGTGCCTTCTTCATGATTGGATCAATTTGATGTTCCCAGGATAGGTCTTCAGAGATGTCAACACCCAGGAATTTGAAGTTTCTTACCCTCTCCTTGATGAGGGCCGATTTGTGTTCTCTTGGCTTCTCCTTGCTGAAACCTATAATCAAATCCTCACTTTTACTGATGTTGAGTGCAAGGTTGTCATTTGTGACCCCACTCAACTAACTGATCTATCTCATTCCTCTATGCTTTCCTGTTGCCATCTGTGCTTCTGCCGATAACTGTGGTGTCTTCCACAAATTTGTAGATGGCATTTGAATTGTGCCTTGCCACATAGTCATGGGTGTAGAGAGTAGAACAGTAAGCTAAGCGTGCATTCTTGAGGTGTATCTGTAATTGATTGTCAGTGAAGAGGAGATGTTGTTACTGTTCTACACTGACTATGATCTTTCAGTGAGGAAATCAAAGCTCCTGTTGCAGAGGGAGTTACAGAGGCCCAGATTTTGAAACTTGCTTACTGAGTGGACAATCAAGAGCTGAGAGGAGAGCCAGTGAGATGGCATCTGCTGTGGAACAAAGGAATAGGCAACTGTAGTGGTTCTAGGGCTTTGCTTAGATATGAGTTAATTCTGGCTATGATCAGATTCTCAGAGCATTTCCATCACAGTAGTTGTGAGCGCTACTGGATGATTATCATTAAAGCAACTCACCCTGCTCCTCTTGGGTACCAGTATGATAGTAATGGCTTGCAGGCTCTGCCATAGTGGGCATGTATCTGATTCTCTTTCTAACATGGAATTGTCTCTTTTTGTTGCCTTCCATAGATCGTGCCTGGTCTTTCTATGGTGTCCTGCATCACCCATCTTAAACACCATCAATCTAGCCCTTAACAGGCTGCAAATCCTTTGGTTCATCCACAGCCTTTGGTTGGCACACCATTGGTACGCAAAGGCCCACACTCAATTCACACAGGTCCTGATGAAGTTGATGGCAACTGCAGTATATCCATTAAATCTGAAGATGAATCCTTGCGTATGGCCTAGTCCACTGATTCAAAGCAGTCCTGCAGGTGCTTCTCTGCCTCCCTCGACCATACTTACACCATCTGTGGTCCTCAGTCTCTGCTCGTATGGAGGAAGTAAGGTACAGCTAGGTGATCGGACCTGGCAAAGTCGGGGCGTGCAGTGGAGCAGTAAGTGTTCTTGATGGCAGTTCAACAGTGGTCAAGTATGATGGCTCCTATGATTGCATAGGTGGTAAATGTTAATGGTAGCTTGTGAGAGAATTCTTCAGTCCCCCACAATGATCAGGAAAGCATCAGGATGCACTGTCTTGTGATTTTTGCTGATTACAGTGGTCAGCTCTTCCAATACAAGCCTGATGTTAGCCTGAGGTGGAATATACACAGTGACCAGGATGATGGTGGAAAACTCTCTCAGTAGATAGAATTGATGAGACTTGATCACCGGATGTCCCAAGTCAGGGGAGCAGAAGAGGAACATAAGCAACAAGTTTGTGCATCACAATGAATCTAAATGTAAAAATTTTGAATTTAGACATATTTTTAAATATGTAAATTTAGGCATACACCACGGTAACAGGCCCACGAGTCTGTGCTTCCCAATTTACACCCAATTAACCTGCACCCCCGGGATGTTTTGAATGGTGGGATGAAACCTGAGCCCATGAGGAAAACCCAAACATACAAACTCCTTACAGACAGCGAGGGATGAAGAAGACGATGAAGTAAATTCAGCCACCTATGCCTTTCCTGATGCTTGTGTCCAGTCCAGATGGTGGAAGGTGAATACCTCAGTCTACTGCCCTGTGACTGGAATGCTTTCATTCAGCCATGTCTCAATGAACACATCACAGAAATCCATGATGTCCCTATGCTGCATTTTCATTCTCCCTGGCAATGCTTCGTTGACTATTCCATGATCGTGAATGTGGGATTTTTCTTCTGCTACCAACAACTATTGACTATTGTGACTTGCTTTAAGACCCACAAATCAAAAAGCTTATTGAGTTGCAGCCAACTGTGAGAGGCATATTTGGTGTAGCAGTTAGCACAACGCCTTTACAACGTCAGCAATCGGGACCGGGGTTCAAATCCTGGATTGTCTATAAGGAGTTTGTTCGTTCTTCCAGTGTCTGCGTGGGTTTTCCCCACGGGCTCTAGTTTCCTCCCACCCTTCAAAATGTACTGGGGGTGCAGTTTAATTGGGTGTAAATTGGGCAGCATGGACTCATGGATGTCTAAATTTAAAAAAAAAATAACTAAAGAAAATTTCAAAACTTGATCTGTGAGCTTTCATGGGGAATTCAGTGCTCCCTTGCCTTCTTGGTGATATCCTAGTGTTTGGTGAAATTTTCAATGAAATTTAAAGTTTATTAAAAATCTTCCAGGGTGAAAATATTGATGCCAGATGGGTGAGTCGCTTCCATGGATCCTGTACAATATATATATATATGTTCCTTGGTAACTGACAGACAGAGGCTTACATTAGTCACTGATGAGAGTAGAAATGATGTAGGAAGGGATTATTTTGCTCATACTAGTAGGAGATCGAACTGACTGCCTGAAAGGATATTGGAGAGAGAACCTCTCACTATATTTAACTAGCATTTGAATGAGTTATGATTGCACATCTACAGGCCAAGAGCCAGAAGGAAACATAGACATGAAGATAAAGACACAATATACTTCTCTGGTGGAGGGTTTTGAGTCCAGGGTCACAGGATTAACAAATTGTTCTCTCCTGGATATCTTTGAGCTTTATGGGTGGTGTGTTTTTCTGTGGTAAATGGTGAATTGACCTGACATGGGTGTTTGTAACTTTAAGAGTCAAGAGTAAAGGGCATTGAGCAGAAAAGGTGATTAGACACCAGTGATTAATAATGATCTTCTTGAATGACCATGCAGGCTAGATGGGCTGAATGGTCTGTTTGCACTGCTATCTCTTAATTTCTTAGGAACTTGTCATGAATTAGTACCTTTTCAGAGTCAAACACTATCTTTCAGCTCTATCCCGCTCAGCTAAATTCATTCTGATTAATGGTGGTCTTAGTGATGGTAAACCTGCTGGGGATGATGAAGATGAAATTGATGAGGGGAGATAAGTGAGATTTTTATTTGAATATTTTATTTGTGATTTTGAAAGACTCATATAAATTGAAACAAACAATACTATCTCTTTCAACACCAATATGACATATAGAGTTTGCTAGCCCTCCCCACCTCCTGCCCCCACCCTTGCCCCGATACAACTCAGAATAAAGTCATATAAATTATACAGAAACACAAACACAATTTCCACTGGGGTCAATGACCCCTACAGAGACCTTGGAAAAAGCAACCAAAGGTGACTAAGTAACAAAAGATAAGGAATAAAAATAAAATTAGTAAAAACAACTAAAAGAGCACATTGTCTGCACCACGTCCACTTAATTGACCCAAATCATGTCCTTGGTGGGATGGATTGTTTCAGTATCCTTATTTTAAAGGGGAATAGTCATATCTGCATACCAATATATTTCAGAGAAGGTTGCCACACTAACGAATGTGTCATATTTCATCCTTAAATTGTACATGGTTTTCTCCAGGGGAATGCACCTCTGCATTTCTATATTCCATCGTGTAATATTTAGTTGGGAGTCAGGCTTCCTCATAACCGCGATATATTTCCTGGTTACCACCAAGACAAACTGAATTTGGTACTTGGATAGTTTAGAAGACACGTCCATAATGTTCCCCAGAAAGTAGAGTTCTGGATCTTGTAGAAAATCCACTTTTGTAATTTTTTTCCAGAATGTCCCCTAGGTCCTCTGAGACTGATCTCATCTTTGCACACAGCCAGGTTGAATAGACAAAGGGACCAATCTTCACGCCACTCCTAAAGCACATTTCAGAGATTTCAGGTTTGGATGTATGTAATTTTTGTGATAATTGAGATTTCTTGAGCACAGGTAATGGACTGGTATTAAAATGTCAGCCTGTCCATTAAGCCCACTTTATTTTCAATGTGATTTGGTGAACCATAGTTGAGCATTTTTTTCTGACTTCTCTCAATTTCAATTCCACATTTATCTTTACTTAGCACTATCTAAGTGGTCACATTCTCGTCTTCAAGCCTTAAGGCAAAAGTCTTACTCCTGAAATAGCATCCCAAAAATATAGGCTGATATATCAGGAGGATGCTGAGTGAGTGCCACACCATCAGGATTATTGCCTCTGGATTCAATGTTAAATGGAGACCGTACATGTTTCTTGCATTACAATGGTGACTTACATTATCTTCATTTGTTGAGGGGGGGGGGTGAAATATGAGTGTTTCTGGCAAGGCTAGCATTCATTCCTCATTCTGAATAGTCCCTTAAGAAGATAATGCTGGACTAAATATAATGGAATGGAAGGCTGAGCTATTTCAGAGGGCAGTTGCATTGTTTGGAATGGGTCTGTAGTCATCAGACTGAGTAAGGATGACAGATTTTGTTCCCTGAAGGGCTTTAGTGAACAGAATGGGAATATTCAACAATCTAGTTATTTTGTGGTCATTGTCATTAAGGGTATTTTTTGTTGTAAATTCAAGATTTTTAATAAACTTTAAATTTCACTTCTGCTGTCCTAGGATGACTTAAACTTGGGCCTTTTTTATTGTTAGGTCCAGGTCTCTGGATTATTAATGCAAACAAATAATCAGATAGTCATCTCCACAACCAAATTTGTTTAATTAGAAGCAAACTATTTTGGGGTGCCTTGAATGGGATGTGACTGATACATCCTCAGTAGCTAATCAGGATTTATGATTTGGGATGTGGGCATTAAACATTGAAGGACGAGAAAGATTAAAAAGTCATGAGGGAGAAGGGAATGAAAGCATATGGCAAAGAGAGATGGGAGAAGGGTCATATGGAGCAAGAGTGTTTTATGAACCCAATAGCTTTTGACTAGATTGTTTTGCTTATCTAATCTAGTCAAAAGCTATTGGGTTCATAATTGGAAAACTGTGCTACTTTGCAGATGCTGAAAGTCTGAAATAAAATCAAAAATGCTAGAAACACTCAGCAAATTAGATAACATCTGTGGATAGAGACCATTAACATTTCAACTCTTGCACACTTCCTCAGAACAGGGAAAGTGGCACTTTAGAATAAGCTTCTGTGCAATGTGCGGATAACGAGGAAGTTGCAGAAATCTAGTAGGCTTGACACAAAGAAAGTGAAAAGAAAATCTCAACCAATGGGATTAAATTAAATGAAATTTAGACATGCAGCATGATAACAGCCCCTTTCAGCCGACGAGCCTGTGCTACCCAATTACACCGAAGTGACTTACAGCCCATTATGCTTTGAAGGATGTGAGGAAGGCAGAGCACCCGGAGGAAACCCATGCAGACACAGGGAGAACATGCAAACTCCTTACAGACAGTGCCGGATTTGAACTGCAGTTGCTGTGGCCTTAACAGCATTGCACCAACCGCTACACTAACCATGCCATGATTGCAGGTTGAAACATCCAAGCAGAAAGAAAGAGTTAACTAAATTTGTAGAATTAAATATTGAAAATGAAGGCTGCATTAGAGAGACATGGGGTAATACAGTAATAGGCCATAAAATGCAACTTGTTAATACCTGCCAAGTTGGTATTCCAGGTCAGTCCCATCTGCCTGCATTTGATTCACATCCTTCTCTGCCCTTCTGATCCTAATAACTGACCAAATGTCTTTTCAACATCAAAATCGTATCCACTTCTACAATTTTATTGGGCAGCTCATTCTGAATGCAGACCATCCTCTCAGTGAAAAAGTTACCCCTCAGGTGCCTCTTGAACTTTTCCCCTCTCAATTTAAACCTATGACCTCTAGCTCCAGAATCGTCCACCCTGGGAAATAGATGGCGATCATTCACTTTATCCATGCCCCTCTTGATTTTATGAACCCCTCTAATATCACCCCTCAATTTCCTATAACAATGTTTCTCAACCTTTTTCTTTCCACCCACATACCACTTTAGGTATTCCCTATACCATAGGTTCTGTGTGATTAGTAAGGGATTGCTTAAGGTTGAAAACCACTGTTTTAATCATACCTAATTGACTCATTATGTGCACAGTTTCATCACTCCAAAGGAAATGGGCCAAAGACCATTTTTATCAAGCAAAATATTTCAATAACCATTAGGTCTAGTGCAGTGATTCTCAACCTTCTCTTCCCACTCACATACCACCTTAAACAATCCATTACTAATCAGAGACCATCAATGGCATAGTGATTATTTAAAGTGGTATGTGAGTTGAAAGTAAAAGGTTGAGAACCACTGTCCTATGCTCTAGTTAATAAAGACTAAGCATTTCTGACCTCTACCTATAACTCAAGCTCTCCAGCCCCAACATGTGTCCAGATGAGTTCCTCTTCCTCACATTCGTGTTAGGCTTTAGAGGGCGATAGAGCAGCAGCTATAAAAATAAATATTTACAGCGGATGTGGTATGGTGACTATATTCTGTTGGAAAACAGCGGCCCACTCCACACAATCTCTTTCACTTGTGACTGGGCCAAACACAAGAATAGAAGACAATTAGTCAATGGTTCTTGGATACATTTTCAAATCACTGCTACAATTTTTTTAAATAAAGAAAATAAGCCAAATATTTTGTTTGTTAATTTCTATTGATAAGCATCAGTGAACAAGATAAAATTGAAAACAATTGCTTATTGTTAACTTACTGGTGTTCCATTGTCAGTGCCCACCCACACAGCAACCCAGTTTTAATTAATGGGCCAAAATTTGATGCAGTGGATGCATGGGTAAGATGTCAAATCATCATTTTCCCCATCTGTGCCAGAGGCTTTATTAGATTCATATTTTATCCTCCAGATATTCTGGCCAACATTTATCCTACAGTCAACATCACCACCAACAGATTGTGTTGTTATACGTGTGAGGCCTTGATCTGCGCAAATTGGCTGCTGCAGTTTTTACATTACAACAATCACAGCACCTCAGATAGTGCTTCATTAGTTGTAGCGCTTTGGGATACATTGGGTCATTAAAAATTGTCAGATAAATAGTTCTCCTGTCTGTCCTTCCTGCCCTTACCTCCCTCCTTCTGCCACCACACCAAAGAACTATTTAAAATTCTCCACAGTTAATAATTCCATGTTATTTCAAACTGGCATACCAGTGTCTAACTGAAAGACTACCCCAGGCAATGTAATGTCAAGTCAGTAATACTTCTTGCCAATATACACCGTCAGAGAATAGAACACTATAAAAAGATAAAATTGCAAATCGGAAAAGTACTTTACGCAATGATTACAGAAGTAGAACTATATTGTTCAATGGAAAATAATGATGTATGTTTTGTACAATACAAAGACGGTGATTATTTTTGTTTCTTCCTCTGAAGTTCTTAATCTGATGCAGTTTTAAAAGATGTTACAATGTGCTACTCTCTCTCCAAAGCAATTTAATGATGTGGTTTAAAATATTTATTGGTCAAGGGGAAAAAAAAAGTCTTAGTTCTCAGTAAGACTGAGAATAAACTAATTTGTGATATTCATTAACAGTGTCAGATTTTCAAGGAATTGTCATCAGTATTCAGAAACTGACCTTCCTGGGTCATTATCCTGGGGGGTTAGAATTTTTCAGATGACTTTGGGGATAGGACAACAATCTGAGCATTATTCTAATGGTGGAGTAGGGTTTAACAGGGTCTCTGCATCTTTCTTTGATCTTTTTTGCGCATGCTATGCTGATGGAGAGAAGGAGGTCTGATGGATTGTGCGCCAGAGCTGCAACTTTGAGATTGAGAAGATCACATGTTGCAATCAATAAAACCAAATAACTTTTAAAGTCATAATATTCCTGGTATGCTTTTAATGTGTTGAATGTGATAAATCATTGAGGCAGTGAGGGGGAAGGTTGGAAAGATTGTAGCGTTACCGAACAACGAGACCATTCACCGCTCAAGCTGCCAGTGGAGATATATAAGCAGATGACTCACCCTTTCACACAGCCTACAAAATATTTAGCACTTTTTATTGTCAGGAATTCTACCCAGACCTGGTTGTGCACAACAAGAAAAAGCATTGGAAGGTGGGATGAAGAATGGAATTATGCGGGAGGTACATCAATGGGTGTTTTTATGCTGAGCCTCTACTTCGAGGCTGGCTTAATCCTCAGAGATAAATATGAACTTAACATTTTATAGAGGACCCCTAAAAGGCTGCATCTTGTAGCATCCTCCGGAGCCGATGTAGGCGAGACAACTGTTGCTGTGACGCTGCCCATCAACATGACAGCATAAATGCACAGTGAGCAATGGCCATCTTCGTTACCCATAATCCCCATGCAGCTAGAACCTCTCTGGGAAATGCAGAGTGGTTCCAGCTGCAAGTGAGTTTACGGGTAAAGAAGACAGCCATTGATTATGCTTCTGCCGGGCGCTGCCCCTCCAATCGCATGAAAATATGCAGGTAAATTCTATAGGACTCTTTCACCATCCCCCCTCTCCTGAAATATTAACCATTTAATTCATGTACATAACAGAAAGTAAATATTGTTGTGTGTTTCTTTATTAATTGGTCGCGGGCTGACGGTACCATCATGACATCAGCCTGCCCTAGCCAGCCGAATGCAGCAGCATTACACAACAGGGGTGGAACACTCCACTCCACCACTGGGACTACCCCTGAAAGAATCTGAGTCAGCACTTTGGAGCCACTCATGGAGCATTTATGAAGGTAGGATCAGCGAGGTGAGGCGAAGAATCTCCACTTTTACAGTCACATCTTCTTACTCTATAAAAAGGCCTAATAAAAGGCACATAGGAAAGGCTGAGAGGGATATGGGCCAAACACAGACAAATGGCACAGTGCAGAGATAAAATGTAGTTGTCACGGACAGGTTGGGCTGAAGGACCTGCTTCAGTGCCTTAAAACTCTAACTAATTATTCAGCACATTGTGACTTTGTGTTACAGGTGCATGCATATAATACTTCTCATCTTAAAGCTCCTCTTCACCAGTGGTAAAAAGCCCCATTTTTTATGGCCCTATTCCAGTTAAAATCAATGGAGTAATTTCAAAAATAACCACAAAATATTCATGCATTGATCCAGTGACCTAAGATCAGAGACTGCAAAGTTCATCATGCTGTATAAGCAGGAATGTGTCACTTTCCTGATGACATCAGCTTATTTTGGAACACATTGTAGAAAGAAAAGTTTGCCTCAATAAATGCATTGGCAAATAATGGAGGAGTCCATGCAAATTGTGCAACCAGCCAATATTTTCTAACTCAGGAAAAGATCTCAATATGTTTCACCAGAGCATCATCAGACAAGCATTGACACAGCTGCATCAGGAGATATCAGGACAAGTGACAAAAAAAATACCGGGAAACGAGATATTTTAAAGGAAAGGGAAATGGGTATTGAGAAATGGAAATTGGGAAAGATGTAACCAGGGATTTCCAAAGCAGCTGAAGTGGACTGTGTGTTCACCAAGGTGATCTGGAAAAAGATGCACTGATCCTTTATGAGTTTTGCTGTGAGCAGTTGCAGAGCAGAACACTTCTGATATAAAGGTTATTCCAAAGACAAACTTCAAATATGCTGGAAGATCATGAAAGACATATTTTTCTCTGCCCCAGACTTCCATTGTAAGGATATGTCCAGAAGTGAATGCTGCCAACTGGCACATTCCAAGATGCAGGAGTACATGGTGAGGGATACACTGAAGTTTTGAGCAGTGAATGCAAAGGTTTTGTGGTGTTGGACAACAGTCAAGGGACCTACTGCTATTGATGGTCTGGATCTTGTGTAACAGTCTCTCAAACACAGAGACATATTATTTAAACCAATGGTCCTCAACCTTTTTCTTTCCACTCTCATATCACTTTAAGTAATCCTTATGCCATCAGTGCTCTGTGATTAGTAAGGGATTGTTTAAGGTGGGAAGGGAAGGTTGAGAACCACTGCTCGAGACCGAATTGTTACTGAAACATTTTGCTTGAGAAAAATTGTCATTGGCCATTTCCTTTGGAGTTCTGAGACTGTGCACATCACAAGTCAATTAGGTACGATTAAAACAGTGGTTTTCAAACTTTTTATTTCCACCCACATAGCACCTTAAGCAATCCCTTACTAATCACAGAGCACCTATGGCATAGGGAATACTTAAAGTGGCGTGTGATGCTAAGAAAAAGGTTAAGGACCATTGATTTAAACAGTAAACATGAATGATCTTAGAAAGTAATTGAATTGCCAGTATGATTAACAGATAGAAAGATATATCTCAATTGTTTTTATTTTACATATTATGAATAAAGAATATTTTTGGAAAGCAAATACTGTTTTTCTCTACCACAGCAAAGAAGGTCATTCAGCTAACAAGTATATGCCAGTTGCAAAGTAAATCCTATTACTAGTTATCCCATTATTTCAAGCTAATCCACCCATATTTTAGTGGCATTTTACAAGGGCCAATTAACCACTAACAAACACATCTTTGGCATGTGGGTAGAAACCAGAGGAAATCTGTGAGGTCACAGGAAGATCATGCAAACTCCACACAGTTGATATTGGTTGTCAGCACCACTACTGTGTCGCTGTCCCTACTGAAACCACTGAGCTTCAGACAAATCATCTTCACCTGATCCTTTTGGTTTTACTTCCATCTGGCAAATTGAGCTTCCAGCCTTGGGTATAAAAGAGGCTGCGAATCTTGCTTTCAATTTATGAATTTTTGCCAACTACAGGCATGCATTTTTTTTTAAATTATCCCTCTTTGTATTCCAAATATGAGCTATATCACAATATTGTTGTGCAAAAAATATAACTGGTTGTGATTTGATATTTTGATCAGATTAAATATTTGATCTTGCAGTGTTACTCTGCAGTCTGATGAAGAAACTTTGCTTTGTGGCAGAGCAGGGGAGAGTGAAGGTGTTGAGCTCCTGACATCAGTTAGGTGCCCATCATCAGACTTTTTCCTTGTTAGTTCTGACAACCGATGAATAGAGTCACTTCACATGAGCAATGTGCCTTTTTTCCCATTTCAACTACAAGAAATGTGGTGGGGACATATCAGCAAAGGGAGGAAAAGCTAAGGTGGTGCATTCAATTTAACCCTGAGAAAACTTTTCAAAGTTTCCTTATTACCTATCTGAATGTTTAAAGAGAGACCCCTTTCCATAAGTATTCATATACTGTTCTTGGATTTGATGTAAGTTATTCACTGTGTGCAAAGGTAAAGTCAGCTCCTGAACCCTGCATTTTAACTCTCAGTGCTTTCCCACTCCTCTGCACTTACAAACCAACACTGGTGCTGATCAGGCAAAACAGTAACTGCTAAAATTCTCATCCTCATTTTAAAATCCTTCCATCTCTCAGCAATCGCATCTGGCCCTGCACCTGACCAGAGTTCCTTGTCTGTCGGTTCTGACCTCTGTCTCATCATTGCCCTATGGGAGGCTGTGTGTCTAATAATTTGCGCTCTGAAATTCCCTCCCTAAACAACGCGTCACCTCTACTTCACTCCTCTTTCAACCTTTTTAAGGCATTTCTCTCAGCTCACCACTTTGATGATGCTTTTCGTCATCTGGCTTAATGTGAAAACATGTTTGATAATGATTGTGCATTGTTTTGTTTTACATTCCTCTATGTAAAAGTGCTAAATAAATGAACACTATGGTTGTTCCTTAATGTGGAGAAATTCCGGTGACCTGATAGTCTGCCGTGGTTAATAGATCAAATGGTGCAGAATCACAGTTATATCTTACAAGCCGATCAGTTTATCTCCATTTTAGTAATCCTACCAGTAGAAAACCCCATTAGAGCTAAATGGCCATCCCAACAGTGCGACTGGTTTTCTATCTCCAAAGCAATGTTCAGTTTACATGAGGCCTGAGAATTAAAGTAGCCTGGACATGCATTTCAGGCAGGTGACTGAGATTCATCTCACTGATTGTTAAAGCCCTTAAAGGCATCTCACAAAGAACCTTGACGTCAGGAGAGTCCGAACCAAGAATCTCTCTACCCTCTTGCTTGGAGAACATGACACAAAGTAAAACCAGAAAGTTGCTGGAAACTCAGCAGACCAGATGGAGAGCATCTCTAGAGAGAGAAAAATAGTTCCAATTTCAGGTTGGACAACCTTTGTCAGAACTGAGAACATTTGTTTTAAGTTATAGGAAGGGTCAATGGAGGGATGGAGAGGACAAAGTGAACACTCCTGATGGGGTGTGACCAGTATTGCCATGGTGATCCTAAAGTTTATGGAGCTATCTGGTAGATGAAGGAAGTTAATGTGGTATAATACAGAGGAGAGCAAGAACTTCATAATCAGTTCAGAATAGCGATAGACATTTCACTTACTGTATCAAAACTTTGTGATGTTAATAAACCACTGATAGATTAATGGTTAATTTGTCAAAAATGCTTTGTCATGTGACAGAAAGTTGAATATGTGAAAAGAGGAAGGAGATTTTGCCAGTGATGGAGAGAAATTAAACAAGAAAATCTGCAGTTGCTGGGGTGCACTGGAGAATCTTAGCAGGTCACACAGCATTGAGAGGAAGTAATTGGCAGCTGACATTTCGGATCTGAGGAGTGCTGAAAATTGGATGAACACCTTATACTCCATATTGACATCTATATTGACTTCCAATTAACATTAACCCTGGGACTCCCTTTATTTCCTACTCTTCTCGCTCCTATTCTCCAACTCTCACCCCTGATAACTTCTCAGTTTCTTTCCCTTCTACCCTTCCATCTGCATCCATCTATTATTACCTGTTAGCTTGTGTCCCTCCAGTTTGCTGATTTTTGGCACCCCTGACAAAAGGCTCAGATGCAAAATATCGACTGCCTTTTACTTTCTATGGAACCTGCATGACCTGCTGAGTTTCTCCAGCATTTCTGTGTATGAGACTGGTACTAGAGTCCAGGGTGGCTATTTCCAAATTTCCAAAAAGGAGCACATGATCACATATATATATAATGTTTCAAAGAAATATATATGTATTTTTATAAAATTTAAACTATATTGCAAAAGCAACAAATGCAAATACACACACACACACACACACACACACACACACACACACACACACACACACACACACACACACAAAAACATGTATGTATGAGGGTGTGATATATGTATGGTTATCTATGACCATGTCCTCCTTTTGGAATGACCACCCTACACTGGAAGGTGTGTCTACATTTGTTGTCGAGGGTTATTGCATTTACTGTGGCCAAGAGCAGAAGTAATATGAGAACTGATTACTTGAAGAGTAAAGCATTTATTCTTATTACTTATTGTGTAATAAAACAATTGTCTTCAATGTTGATTGACTTGTAAGCATATTGTAATCCACTTTTGATTTGCAACACTTAGAGGAATCAAAGAAAGAACATGTAAAAGCTGTGAAATTCAAATCCATGTATAACCATGGCAACCAAACTCCATCAAATCCATCTCCATACCCTTTTCACAACTCAAAATGCATGTCTTTTCCTAGTTCTGATGAAGAGTCTTTAATCTGAAATGTTACCTATTTCTCTCTCCACGGATGCTGCCTGACCTGCCTGTGTTTTCCATTTTAATTTTATTTAAGATTTCCAAAATCTGCAGCTCTTTGATGCTTAAATGGTGCTGCACTATTTGAAAAAAAGCATTGTTCTCAGTTTCCTGCCAATATTTATCATTCAATTACATTAATAGAAACAGATTACCTGGCCATTATGCTATTGCTGTGTTCAAATTAGCTGCAGCATTTCCTATATTACAATAGTAATGGACCAAATAATTGTTTCAGTGGCTTTGAAGTAAATTAGCCTGTTGTATGATTGTTCTATAGGAAAGCGAGATCTTTACTGAAAACTCGTTGGCAGAAATTTGCAATTGTACTAAAGCTCAGCTCATGTGAACTTCATATTCACAGTCGCAAGAGACCCGGACTGGGGAACAATGTTTGGTCCTTTAGCGCCATCTATTGTTCACTTTTGGTCACTGGGCAGCTTTGTTTGCTCAAAATCATAATTTCCTGCTTCTGAAATCAGCCTGCCCTGTCCATGAGCTGAAATAAATAAAGACAGGTCTTCATTTTAATAGTCAAACTTGGCATGAAAATCAATCGAGTTGTGAATAGTGAAGAAGGGTGTCAAAGGATACAGCAAGATCCAGATCAATGGGAAATTCGGGACTGGAAAGGATGGGAAAGAAACCATACCATGTTTCCTTTAATCTGTCAGGGCATTGAGTATAAAATCAGGGAAGACATGTTATAGCTGAACAGAACATAGAACATAGAACAAACAGTACAGTGCAGAACAGACCCTTCTACCCACAATATTCTGTCTAGGCACCTTCCAACCAGATGGGATTAACATTGATATGCACCCCACCCCTGTCCCTCCCCTTCCTTATCTCTACTTTCCTTTCCTCTATCCCACTCTCTCTCTCTCTCTCTCTCTCTCTCTCTCTCTCTCTCTCTCTCTCTCTCTCTGTTCGAAAGATGAGAGCTTCCATACCAGACCTTGAGAGATGCCCTTCTTCAAACAACATGACTTCCCCTTTACCACCATCAACTTGGTCCTCACCTGTATAGCCAGCATTACCTGCACATCTGCCCTGGCCACTATTGCCCCCATGCACTTCAACGATAGGATTCCCATTGTTCTCTGCTTTCTGTTAGTCCCCTCCCCTTCATATTTCCCTTCATCTCTTTTCCTCTAATTTTCTCTCTCTCTCACTCTCTCTTCCCTTTCCCCTAGCTCTACTTCCACAGAGCCCCAAACAACATCTTCCCCCCCCCCCCACCCCCTGTCAATTCTCACCTTTCCTCTCTCCTATCCAATTCATACCTTTTGTCTCCTGCTCTGTATTCCTCCCCTGGCCCATTCTACCCTCCCCAGCTTTTTAAATTCAGGCATCTGCTAACTTTGACCTCATCTTGGAGAAGACCTCAGGCCCAAAAAGTCAGTTATATATCTTTATCTACGGACACTGCAAGATCTGCTGAGCTCCTCCAGCATCTCTGTGCTTTTAATTACAATCGCAGCATCTGGAGACTTTTGTGTTTCACACTCTTTCTCCCTCTCTGTTCCTGGCTGGCTGTATTATAGTGTGGTACAGTTTGGCAAGTCGACCAACTGCCATGATGTCAACCGTCTAGAGGAGCTCTATCAAGAGATTCCAGTTGCCTGCATCACAGTGTGGAATGGTTGCTGCAGAGAAATGGATCAGAGGTCAATCCACAGGACCATGAGAGTGGCAAAGAGGATCACTGGAGTCTCCCTCCCTCCCCATCAATGTGATCTACTGGGATTGTTATCTGAAGAGGGCTTGCAATATCATACAGGACCCCTTCCACCCTGCACACAGCATCTTTCAGCTGTTCCCGTCAGGGAAAAGATACAGAAGTATCAGATCCAGCACCTTCAGGGTGAGGGACAGCTTCTTCCCACGGGCAGTGACAATGCTGAATGACCAAAGGAACTGCTCACACTAACCACCCGAAACTTTCATTTGTATAAAACAAATATCATTTATTTATGTATTTATCTATCTATTTATTTATCTATCTATTTATTTATTTATTTATTGATATGACTAAAATACTTGTCCTGCATATGTATTATTTGTCTGCATATACGTCATGTCATGTCATGATGTGTGCTTGCACGTTTTTCTCCGAGGAATGGAGAACGCTGTTTTGACTGGTTGTACTTGTACAATCAGATGGCAATAGACATGACTCTAATTCAGGCAGCATCCTGGTAAATTTCTTCTGTGCCCTTTTCATGCCTGTGGTGATATGTTTCCTCCATTATATACAGTTATCATTGTCGGTTGTTTATATGGAGCGGGCCCACGCATGGATGACTCATACCCTATGACTCTTCCACCGTGGTCCTGAGCCATAAGGGTCGAGCCACCTTTCCCTTGCCACCATTTCTATCCTGAGATCTGGGCCAGCAAGGTTCTTCTGTGTATTAAAGTCTATAATTTCCTCAGCTTGTCTCTGTGGTTACTGGTAGTGCCCTACAATGCCTCACATCTTCCTGCAACAAAGCAACTAGAATTGCACATAGTGTTCCAAACTCAGTATAAATTGTTGGTCTGATCGCATTTGAAGTAGTGTGTGCTGTTCTGGTCCCCATGTTATAGGAAAGGTGTGGAAGCCTGGGAGGGGGTTGAGTAAAATTCACCAGCATGTTGCTTGAATTGGAATGAATTAGCTACAAGGGGAGATTGGACAAACTTGGATTGTTTTCTCGGAGCTCCAGAAGCTGAGCGGCAACTGGATAAAAATTTAGTCAGGGCTTTTTTTTCCCCCAGGATGGAAATGTCAAATACTACCAGACATAGCTTTCAGATGAGAGGAGGAATGTTTTTGAAGGAGTTGTGTGAGGCAAGATCTTTAACACCTAGGATGGTTGTTGCCAGGAACGAGCTGCCAGAGCAAGTTGTAGAACTAGCTATGATGGCGACACTGGAGGTATTTAGATAGGCACACGAACAAGCAGGGAATGAAAGGATATTAAGGAACAAATTGACATTTGGATGGTGAAGTTGCACCTGTAGAGAATTCCTCCTCACAACTCTGAAGACTCATTGACCATTCCACCCATTTCATTTTGTTGTTTTGATGGAGGCAGAACTCAACATGAGTTTGACACAATCCTTCATTGAGTATCTTGCAGTGGTGTAGAATTACTGAATTACAATGAAAAATAAATTTGTCTTCAGGTATGTTTTTTAATTCCCTTCTGTTGTTGTAAATCATAGGGCACTGAGCAATTAAATAGATCAGTATTCAAGCCCTTCAACCCGGCACACCATTCAACAAAATCATGGTTGATCTATGTTTAACTCTGTCCACCCACCTGAGCTCCATTTCGTCTTGAGATTGAGTATGAGGCTGAGAGTCCATTGTTATAAACATAAGTACAATGTACAGATGCACCAAAATTCTTACTTACTGCAGCCACACAAGATTCAAGATTAATATCCTAAGACAGATGTACTATTACACAAAATTGCATTTAGTCTGTCATAAAGCAGACAAAGATTCACCATCAGCAGAAATTGCACAATGCCCCTTAGAGTCCGAAAAAGAGAACAAAAGAGAGTCCCTTCAGAGTCACTGAGTGTCCATGGATTCACTTCTAGCGCTCAGATAGCCTCTGCAGCCATCCAGTCCAAACTATCAACAACCTGATCTCCAGAACCAAACCTCCAACATGATGAGGAAGCCTTCAGCATCTTGAGAGCCTTTCCCACCCTTGGCATCCTCTTCCGTCCCAGTTCCAATACCTGGTACCCCTTCAGTCAGTATCAGGCCAGTCTACAGCAGTCCGCAGCCTGATGATACATCAGCAACTCTTGTATCACTTAAATTATTGCAGCATGTCATGAGACAAAATCAGAAATAATAAATATAAAAGGAATGATGTCTCTGACAACCAAAATAGCCCTGATTGTGGATTTTAGTATACTATTATTTATGTCTATTACTTTCCATAGAAATTCACGCACTTTTTACCTGAAGAAAAATAGTTAATTTTCTCGAATAGTTGAATAAGTTATGGTTTCTGACACCTTATCCCTGGTTTTTCCCATTTTAATATAGTCCTCTCTCCCTTTCCAATTACCATTTATTTTTAAATAAATCCTGAAAGCTTCAAGTCATAAATTACAGGTAATGTGAGTCTCTCTTGGAGACCTCCTTGCATTCTGGTTGAAAAGTGTAAGTGTGGAAATGGTCAGGTGATGCTGAGGAAGGCTACTGATTCTTAAAAGGGGAAATGAGTGGAAGATAACCATAATAACCTTCAAAAAGGTTCATAAAGTCCACTGATCTCAAGGGCTAAGTGCAAATGTTCATTGAGCAAGTTGACTCAGTTCTTTCTGGTAGTTTGCAATGAATAAGCCTTATTTTAATACGAGGGGTATCAGCTGATGTTTCAGGAAATTGTGAGGTAATCTCACTGAGACTTTAGGTACTGAGAGGGCAGATCAAGAAGAATTTTTGTTGGGATGAAGACACCAGAACAAAACAGCATAGACTTGGGACAAGGGATCAGCCATTTATGGTAGTTGCAATTCTTTTCATTTATTTATCTGAAGGCTGTGAATGCTCAGCCTTAATTCTTTGATGGAGTGATATATTAGGAAAGAGTAAAGGAACAATCTCGATTGTACAGTATTTTTCATATTAATGCTACAGGGGCCAAGGGGCCCATACCTCATTTACTTGTGTACATATTCATATATTTATGTGATCACTTTATATTCATATCCATATTTTATAGACACACACACATATACACACTGTATATATGTGCGCGCGCACACGCACGCGTGTGTGTGTCTATAAAGGTCGAGTACCCTGAATCCAAAGATCCGAAAACAGAAAAGACCGAAAAACCAATTTTTTTTTTGTGCTGACATGATGTCACGTGGAAAGAAATTCAACACCTGACTTGCCCATGGGGCTTGATGCTAGTTTGATTATAATAACAGTTAAAAAAAAATGAAATATTTGCTTCCGGCCAGGAAGAAGCCAAACAGAGCTGGGACCATGTCTTCAGCATCAGCTTCGGCCGGAGTCGGTGACAGTAACTCCTTTCTCAACATCAGTTGCAGTGCTGTCCGCATCGAAAAAGTTGCCTCGGGGTCCAAGGCAGCAGTAGGGGCTGTAGTTGGGGAGCAACAGCGGGGAGGTGTTGGGGACCAGCGCCAGTGGCAGTGGCAAGGTTCTTCTTTTGTAATATATATAAATATATAAAAGCACTAATATATTGCAACAAATGGGTTTCCTAAAAGTAAAATTATGGAAGGTTTCAAATTCATTGGGCTATGCTTCTCTTCAAGTGATCCAATGTATATATTAGAGCACTTGAAAATTTCAAGCTAGACCAAAAGGGAAAAAAGTAGAATTACAGGGAACTGAGGAAGGCCTTATAGAACTGAAAATTGAGATGAAGCACCATTCAAATATCTTGGGATTGAAGGATAATGTAGTTGTGACAGAACAAGTTAACTTGAAATGTGCGCCATGAATCGGGGACATGTTTGTAAACCTTAAGATGAAAATATATTTTTACCTCCTTTTTTCCCTCCTCCCTCACTAACAGAGAACAGAATGGTCTCCAAGCTAAACTGACAGTGTCATATTAATTAACTGCTTCTCCTTCCCTCGTGAAGGGTCTGTCATGTTGGGTTCAGACAAGCTCGTTATAAAAATGACCTTGAGCCTGGAGTCGCATTCGTAGCTTGCTTTATTTTGCCATTGTAGAGCACATCGAAAGAATCAAAGGCTTGTTGATCCAAACCAAGGCTTTTATTAACTAGAAGACTGGAGCATATCACATGTAGGTCGACCAGTTCAGAATAACCTGGTCTGGCTAGGAGCAACCCTTCAAGACCTGCCAGTTGACATGGCTACACTCTCAGCCAATCACAGTCATCCTACACTAGAATCTGTAGATATACACATGGGTAATAGAATCTGTACTATCACATTCACCCCTTCTTTGAGAACTGACCCGGGGTGGATGGAGGGCTGTTAAAAAAAAGAAAAAGAAAATGAAAAAAGGGCCCGGTGGAGGTTAGGGGCTATACCAGTCAGGGGGCCTGACCATCCGGCATGACCGCCATGGTGCCGGGATTGGGGTCACTGGAGTTGTGTCACCAGCAGGCTCATCAGGTGTGGCCACTGCTTCGCTAAATTCCCCAACAGCGTTGTTGACAGTCTGGCCTGCACTGGTGGGGTGGTGCTGGTCCCTCTGTTCAAGCACATGACCTGGGGGAGAAGGATCTGGAGGAGGTTGGGTTAGAAGCACTGCTGGACCTGATCCGGCTTGGGCTAGGTCCTTTACCAAGACTGTGTTCTCCCACCTGTCCGGGTACTCAATGTAGGCATAATGCAGGTTCACATGGAGCAGAGTCACTTGGTCATTCTTTGAGTACTGGATGTGGCGTCACAGGAGGACTGGCCCGGGAACCATGAGCCACGCTGGTATGGTTGTTCCCAATTCAGATTTCTTCGAGAAAAAGAACATCCTTTCATGGGGGGTGGCATTGGTCACGGTGCATAGGAGGGAGCGGATGGAGTGTAGGGCACTAGTGAGCACATCCTGCCAGCAAGAGGTGGGGAGACCTTTGGACCAGAGGGCAAGCATAACCGCTTTCCAGATGGTGGCATTCTCTCTTTCATCCTGCCACGTGGGTTATAGCTGGTGGTCCTGCTTCAAGCAATATCATGCTCCAGAAGGTACTGCTGCAGCTCCGTGCTCATAAATGAGGACCTCCTGTCACTGTGGATGTAAGTGGGGTACCCAAAGGTGGCAAAGATGCTGTGCAGAGCCTCTATGACTCAGGAGGCGGTCATGTCCGAGCAGGGCACAGAGAACGGGAAGCAGGAGTAATCGTCGATGGCCATAAGGATGTAGGTATTACGTTTGGTCAATGGTAGGGGCCCCTTGAAGTCCATGCTGAGACGCTCAAATGAGCGGATGGCTTTGATGATGTGGGTGTTCTCCGAACAGAAGAAGTGGGGCTTGCACTCAGCGCACACCGGGCAGACTCGGGTCATGGACCGAATCGCCTCGACCGTGTAGGGCAGGTTGCGAGCTTTAACAAAGTGTGCAAACCTAGTGACCCCTGGATGACAGAGTTCCTCGTGGAGTCTCTGCAGCCTGTCCAGTTGTATGCTAGCGCACATCTGGCGAGTCGTTGAGTTTACCAGGCTGATACATTCTTCTTTGGCTTGGCTTCGCGGACGAAGATTTATGGAGGGGGTAAAAAGTCCACGTCAGCTGCAGGCTCGAATTAAAGGTGGAGAGTTTGATTCTCCACCTGGCGCTTTTGTCATTCTTGATCATACCTCGCTGGGTATTGCTTAACATGAAGGAGACCATGCGTTGGTCGGTCAGCAGTGTAAAGTGCCTGCCAGTGAGGTCTCCAATGATGTATTGCTTCGACAATGGCCTGGGCCTCCTTCTCGACAGGAGTGTCGGCTCTCAGGACACTGGAGGGTTCTGGAGAAGAAGGCTACCAGCCGGCCGGCCTAGTTCAAAGTGGCTGCCAGTGCAAAGTCGAACACATCACTCTCGACTTGGAACAGGATGGACTCATCGATGGCATGCAGCGTTGCAGCGGTGATGTCGAATGTGATATGGTCGAAGGCCGCTCTGACTTCGGTTGACAGGGAGAAGGAGGTGGTCTTGATGAGTGGTCGTGCCTTGCCGGCATAGTGTGGAACCCATTCGGCATAGTAGGAGAAAAAGCCCAGGCAACGTCTGAATGCCTTCTGGGTGTGGGGGGGGGGGCAAGTCCATGAGGGGATGCATGTGGTCAGGGTCTGGCATCACCACCCCTTTCTCCACCATGCAACCCAGAATTGCGAGCCAAGTGGTCCGGAAAACACACTTGTTGAAATTGTAGGTCCAGTTCAGCCAAATTACAATCTGAAAAAATTCTCAAGTTTGGCATCATGATCCTCCGTGTCATGGCCGCAGATGGTGACATTGTCCAGATACAGGAAAGTAGCTGTTAGCCCATTCTGGTCCACCATCCTGTCCATTTCCCGCTGGAAGAATACGACGCCATTTGTGACCCCAAGGGTACCCTGAGGAATTGATACAGCCACCCATTCGCTTCGAAGGCCGTAAAAGGTCGGTCTTCTCGAAGGATTGGGAGCTGGTGTTAGGCTGAACGTAAGTCAATGGTGGAGAACACGCAGTATTGGGCGATTTGATTCACCACATCCGTAATCCGTGGAAGGGGCTACGCATTCAGAAGCATGAAGCGGTTGATTGTCTGGCTGTAGCCAACCACCACCTGGGCTAGGTCTGGGCGGATAAAACTGTCAGTTGACCCTGAGTCAAATAAACAATTGGTAGAGTGTCCATGCACTTTAATCAGATCCATTGCTTTTGTGAGGGGATGGGGGCAGTCCTGGTCTAGGGTTACTGATGCAGTGACTTGTAATGTGGACAGTGGAGTACCACGTGATGATGTAATGCAACGTGTGCATGGTGACATCACAGAAACAGTTGGACCAGAGCAGTTAGCATCGAGGAGTTGGTGCTGCTCCCTGCAGCCTCCTGGGGGTGTCAGCCAGCCAACGGTAAGTGCTGAGGTCGCTGCTTGCTGTCGGCGGTGGAGCGGTCAGTTGGGTGGTTAGCGTCGGTTGCAGTGATGTGTCCCTGCTCAGCAACATCAGTAACGGCGGTGGGTACCAGGTCAGTAGCTTTGATTGCAGCGGCAGCGGGCTCAGCGGTGATGGTGGTGGCAGGCTCAGCAGTGATGCCGGAGGTAGGTCCTTGGTCAGCAGCGTTGATAGTGGCGGCGGGTCCCTGGTCGGTAGCGGTGGAAGCAGGCTCAGCGGTAATGGTGGCGGTGGGTCCCTGGTCAGCAGTGGCGGCAGCCATTGAAGACAGGGCTGGGGCCTAGTCGGACATTGCTTTGTAATGGAGGGTAAAGCAGGCCAACATCACTGCAGCAAGGGTGGGTTGTACCTTCCGCGCTTGGTGTCTGCCCCGTGACGTCGGGCGCTGACGCGCGGTGGAACCCTCACTCTCATTGGATGAGAGCTCTGAGGAAGAAATGTTTGAATGGGAGGGTAGCAGTTGGGCTTCACACGAGGCACTGTGTTTGATGGTGGCCATTTTGGAGCAACAGGCTACAGTAAAGTGGCCGTTTTTAAGGCATTTCTGGCATCTGGCTTTTCTTGCCGGGCACTGGGACCTGCTGTGCTTGTCCTTTCCACAGAAATAGCACTTTGGGGTTGTATCGGGAAGCGTAGCGGCAGGCGACAGGCCATCAGTGCACCAGGGGTTTGTAGGGTTGAGGGAGGGCATCCTACTCACATCAGAGCGTGGGGTCCAACCCTGAGAGTACAGGCCCATACTTAAGACCGCATCCTCCATTGTCTTTGTGATCCGGATCACGTCCTTTAGGTTTTCTCCCCCGTGCTCTAGCAGGTGCTGCCTCACCTCATTCGATTGGACTCCAGCCATGTAGGCATCCCGAATGAGATCATCTGCGGTCTCAGCAGTAGTTCTGTCAGTGCAAGCACAATCCCTGCCCATTGCCCTTAGTGCTTGAATATAAGCTCTACAGGACTCATCGGGCTGTTGCCTCCTTATCATTAGTTTGTACCGAGCATAGACCCTGTTCACCGGTCGCTCGTAGATCCCTTTCAGCACCTTCATGGCTGCGGTGTAAGTGGTTGCGTCCTGGACCTTTGGTAGACTCTCAAGGACACCATAGTCATCAATAATAGTAGTCGATGGTTGTCCTCTATCACGGCAAGATTAGAGTTGTAAGTATGTTTTGAAGAACCTCACCCAGTGCTTAAAGTCATTCGAGGCTGTAGCTGACTGTGGGTCGATGTCGAGGTGTTTCAGCCGTAGCATACGCTCCATTCCTTCAAAACTTTCTAGTTAATAAAATTGTAGAGTGCTTTGAAAGAATCAAAGGCTTGTTGATCCAAACCAAGGCTTTTATTAACTAGAAGACTGGAGTGTATCACATGTAGGTCAACCAGTCCAGAATGACCTGGTCTGGCTAGGAGCAACCCTTTAAGACCTGCCAGTAGGCGTGGCTATGCTCTCAGCCAATCACAGTCATCCTACACTACAATCTGTACATATACACATTGGTGATAGAATATGTACTATCACAACCATACACTTAATGAACATTTCCATGCACAGGCTTTTTCCTGCTAGTCCTGAGCCTGTCTCTCCAAGATGCGGAAGGCCTGCCTCGTGACATCATCGGCCTGCTTGATGTCCCACCAATTGTGTTACACCACATTCCCCTTACTTTGTGTTCGAAGCCCCTTTTTCTGTGGCTTTTCCTGCTACAGTTACCTTTATGCATTTTGATACCAATTTTTTTTCTTTGGCTTGGCTTCGCGGACGAAGATTTATGGAGGGGGTAAAAAGTCCACGTCAGCTGCAGGCTCGTTTGTGGCTGACCAGTCCGATGCGGGACAGGCAGACACGATTGCAGCGGTTGCAAGGGAAAATTGGTTGGTTGGGGTTGGGTGTTGGGTTTTTCCTCCTTTGCCTTTTGTCAGTGAGGTGGGCTCTGCGGTCTTCTTCAAAGGAGGCTGCGGCCCGCCAAACTGTGAGGCGCCAAGATGCACGGTTTGAGGCGTTATCAGCCCACTGGCGGTGGTCAATGTGGCAGGCACCAAGAGATTTCTTTAGGCAGTCCTTGTACCTTTTCTTTGGTGCACCTCTGTCTCGGTGGCCAGTGGAGAGCTCGCCATATAATACGATCTTGGGAAGGCGATGGTCCTCCATTCTGGAGACGTGACCCATCCAGCGCAGCTGGATCTTCAGCAGCGTGGACTCGATGCTGTCGACCTCTGCCATCTCGAGTACCTCGACGTTAGGGGTGTGAGCGCTCCAATGGATGTTGAGGATGGAGCGGAGACAACGCTGGTGGAAGCGTTCTAGGAGCCGTAGGTGGTGCCGGTAGAGGACCCATGATTCGGAGCCGAACAGGAGTGTGGGTATGACAACGGCTCTGTATACGCTTATCTTTGTGAGGTTTTTCAGTTGGTTGTTTTTCCAGACTCTTTTGTGTAGTCTTCCAAAGGCATTATTTGCCTTGGCGAGTCTGTTGTCTATCTCATTGTCGATCCTTGCATCTGATGAAATGGTGCAGCCGAGATAGGTAAACTGGTTGACCGTTTTGAGTTTTGTGTGCCCGATGGAGATGTTGGGGGGCTGGTAGTCATGGTGGGGAGCTGGCTGATGGAGGACCTCAGTTTTCTTCAGGCTGACTTCCAGGCCAAACATTTTGGCAGTTTCCGCAAAGCAGGACGTCAAGCGCTGAAGAGCTGGCTCTGAATGGGCAACTAAAGCGGCATCATCTGCAAAGAGTAGTTCACGGACAAGTTTCTCTTGTGTCTTGGTGTGAGCTTGCAGGCGCCTCAGATTGAAGAGACTGCCATCCGTGCGGTACCGGATGTAAACAGCGTCTTCATTGTTGGGGTCTTTCATGGCTTGGTTCAGCATCATGCTGAAGAAGATTGAAAAGAGGGTTGGTGCGAGAACACAGCCTTGCTTCACGCCATTGTTAATGGAGAAGGGTTCAGAGAGCTCATTGCTGTATCTGACCCGACCTTGTTGGTTTTCGTGCAGTTGGATAATCATGTTGAGGAACTCTGGGGGACATCCGATGCGATCTAGTATTTGCCAAAGCCCTTTCCTGCTCACGGTGTCGAAGGCTTTGGTGAGGTCAACAAAGGTGATGTAGAGTCCTTTGTTTTGTTCTCTGCACTTTTCTTGGAGCTGTCTGAGGGCAAAGACCATGTCAGTGGTTCCTCTGTTTGCGCGAAAGCCGCACTGTGATTCTGGGAGAATATTCTCGGCGACACTAGGTATTATTCTATTTAGTAGAATCCTAGCGAAGATTTTGCCTGCAATGGAGAGCAACGTGATTCCCCTGTAGTTTGAGCAGTCTGATTTCTCGCCTTTGTTTTTGTACAGGGTGATGATGGTGGCATCACGAAGATCCTGAGGCAGTTTACCTTGGTCCCAACAAAGCTTGAAAAACTCATGCAGTTTGGCATGCAGAGTTTTGCTGCCAGCCTTCCAGACTTCTGGGGGGATTCCATCCATACCTGCTGCTTTGCCACTTTTCAGTTGTTCGATTGCCTTATATGTCTCATCCAGGGTGGGAACCTCATCCAGCTCTAGCCTTAGGGGCTGTTGAGGGAGCTGGAGCAGGGCGGAATCTTGGACTGAGCGGTTGGTACTGAAAAGAGATTGGAAGTGTTCTGACCATCGGTTGAGGATGGAGATCTTGTCGCTGAGGAGGACTTTGCCGTCTGAGCTGCGCAGCGGGCTTTGGACTTGGGGTGAGGGGCCGTACACAGCCTTTAGAGCCTCGTAGAAACCCCTGAAGTCGCCAATGTCTGCGCTGAGCTGTGTTCGTTTGGCGAGGCTAGTCCACCACTCATTTTGGATCTCCCGGAGTTTGCGCTGAAGATGGCTGCATGCGCGACGGAAGGCTTGTTTTTTCTCTGGACAGGACGGCTTTGTAAGGTGAGCCTGGTGGGCAGCTCGCTTCTTTGCCAGCAGCTCCTGGATTTCCTGGCTGTTTTCGTCAAACCAGTCCTTGTTTTTCCTGGAGGAGAAGCCCAGTACCTCTTCAGTGGATTGCAGTATGGTAGTCTTCAACTGATCCCAGAGGGTTTCAGGGGACGGGTCCGTGAGGCGGGTTGCAACGTCGAGCTTTGCTTTGAGGTTTGCCTGGAAGTTTCCTCTCGCTTCGTCTGACTGCAGTTTTCCAACATTGAACCTCTTTCTGGGGGCTTTATTGTTCCTGGGCTTTAGCTTGAAGTGAAGGTTGAGCTTGCAGCGAACCAGCCGGTGGTCAGTGTGGCATTCCGCGCTAGGCATGACCCTGGTGTGGAGCACATCTTGTTTGTCACTTTCTCGCACCAGGATGTAGTCCAGGAGGTGCCAGTGTTTGGATCGGGGATGCATCCAGGTGGTCTTAAGGCTGTCCCTCTGCTGAAAAAGGGTGTTTGTAATGACAAGCCGCTGTTCTGCGTAGAGCTCCAACAGGAGGCACCCATTGTCGTTGCACTTGCCGACGCCATGCTTGCCCAGGATTCCTGGCCAGGTTTCTGAGTCTTTGCCGACACGAGCGTTGAAGTCGCCCAGGATGACAACCTTGTCGGCTGTAGGGGTACGTTGGATGAGGTTGCGCAGGTCGGTGTAGAACTTGTTCTTTTCTGCTGGTTCCGCCTGGAGGGTTGGAGCATAGACACTGATGAGGGTGATGTGACGCTTGTTTTGAAGTAGGAGTCGCATGGACATGATTCGGTCCGAGAGGCCTGTCGGAAGGTTTTCGAGTTTGGAGTCAATGAAGCTCTTGGCCATGAAGCCTACACCAGATAGGCGTCGTTCATCCGAAGGCTTGCCAGACCAGTAGAGTGTGTAGCCCGCGCCGCGTTCTTGGAGGCTGCCTACATCTGCCAGGCGGACTTCACTGAGAGCGGCTATGTCGATGTCAAGTCTGAGGAGTTCATGTGCAATGAGGGCAGACCGACGTTCAGGTCGGTGGCTGTCAGTCTTGTCTAGCATGGTTCTGATGTTCCAGCATGCTAGCTTGAGTTTGTGAGCATCTTTTGAGGGGGAGGACGTGGAGGGGGAGGACGTTGAGGGGGAGGACGTGGACCTGTCCTCGGGCCTGCGCAAAGGAGCTTTTAGGTGGAGTGCAGTGCGCGCAGTACTGGCCCCACCCTTTACACCCATGGTTCGTGTGCCGTGGCCAAGCAAGCTGGGACGTGGCAGCGAGGTCCTTGGGTCGTAGGTTTTATATCGGAGTGGCCTTCTACTATGCAGGTTTCTTACCCGGGCTGGAGGGGTCTGCCTTCCCTCCTAGGTCGGTCCATACTGCCCGGACCGGGGCCGAGGCCGCCGCAGTTCACCCTGTGCCTGGACTGGGGCCACCGCCTCCCACTCCCTGCCCGGACCGGGGCCTCCGCCTGCCTCACTCGACCGAGGCCGGGGCCGCCGTCTCCCCCTTGCTCCTGCCCGTATCGGGGCCGCCGCCGTCTACCCTTCGCCCGGACCGGGGCCGGGGCCGCTGCTGCTCTCCCTGTGCCTGGACAGGGGCCGCCGCCTCCCACTCCCTGCCCGGACCGGGGCCTCCGCCTGCCTCAGACTTGACACATACAACATTTACAATACACAAATCCTTCTTGACTGGATATTTTACAGTCTCTACGGATTCAGTCTCTACAGTCTTTTTAATTCTCGTTCAGACCTCATATTTATTTTGCCAGGCAAACTCTGTGTTTCTGTTGGAAGAGTCTCTTGACCTGCCTTTGCAGGAGTGTCCATTTCTGCCCATGGTCTTGTTGCTTTTCACCTGGAGACTCTAGTATGGGAACATGATGCTGGTGATTCTGTCTCAGTGTCCCTTGTAGTCCGATACTATGTAAGATCATGGGCTGTGGTGCATGGAAGTTACTTGCTGTCTTGTATTGGAGATCCACACATCATTTCCTGGTGTTAGCTTTCCAGATCACTCATTCTGTGTCTCTCGTTATATCACTTAACATTCTTATACCTCTTCTCCCTCTCCTCATCCTGGGGTTGTAGCAGGTCTGGGAGTTCCGGCTGCAGTCTCTCGGGAAGGATTGGTAGAGTTGTGCAAAGGCAATGTCCCATTAGCAACTGGCTCAGTGGTGTGGCTCTGTAGACCAATAGTGCATGGTAAGGGTCTTTTGCCTTCTTGAGCAGGTTCGTCACTGTTTTTCCTGCTCACTCTGCCTCGACATTGCTTTGTGGATACTTAGGATTACTGGTCATATGCTCAAACCCGTAATCTGCTGTGAAGGCTCTCATGTATTGTCCAGAGAATTGTGGACCATTGTCACTTACTAACGTCTCTGGAATGCCATGCCATGGAAACATCGATTTTAAGTGAACAAATACATTGGTAGCTCATGTCAGGCTGAGTTGTGATATTTCTATGAATCTAGAGAAATAGTCCATCACTAATAAGTACGTGTTCTCTCCAAGAGTGAATAAGTCTGGGCCGTGTTTTTCCATGACCTGTCCTTTCCTGGATGCCCTCTGCACCTCAAGACAATCTCACTTATTTGATTGCTCAGACCTGGCCTCCACACTGTTTGATTGGCATGTTATCGGCACTTTACACCCCCCTGGTGGCCCCCGTGTATTTTCTCGAGTACCTTGTTCCGCATCTTAGCCTGGAATAACTAATCTCGTACTATGCAGGAGTAGTCAATTGTGCACATTCACAATGGCCCTCTCTTGCCAGTAGTGTTTGACTGGTCCTTGTAACTGGTTTCTGTTTGACCAGCCTTTAATGTAGTATTTCATGACCTGCACGCCCACACTGTCAGCGTATAGTTGCTCTTGGAGCTCTGTCACGCATTGGGAGGTTTTCCATCACTGTCTATACATAAATATTGGTGTCCTCCATGAGGTCTTTGGCAGCACTCGAGGTCCTGTCTTGTAAGTGGTGAACGAGAGTGTGTATCCGCAGTTGTGAGGTTCTTCCCAGGTGCGTGTGAGATCATGTCTGAGCATCTCATCAGCCACATTCTAAACCTTTGTATCTGTGGCAGCAGTGTATCCAGCACTTGCCCACCTAGCAGACTCATAAGTGGTTTGTGGTCCATCTCCAACTCGAACTGTAATCCCAAAATAAAATGATTGAATCTCTCATAGGCCCAAGTGACTGCCAGTGCCTCTTTTTCCAGCTGTGTGTACTGTCATTCTGTTTCTGTTAGTGATCTGGAAGCATAAACGACTGGTGATCAATTGTCTCCATCCCTCTGTAGGAATACTGCTCCCAGTCCCTATGATGAAGCGTCACCTGATATTCTAAGTTGCCCATTTGGATCATACGTGAAGTATCGGTGTGGATGATAGCTCTCACTTGAGGTTACTAAATATCCTTTGTTGCTCATGTCCCTAGCTCCACTGGTTTTTCTTGGACAACCTGTCTCTCAATGGTTTGTCTTTTTCAGCCAGGTTTGGTATGAACTTCCCTAGTTGGTTTACCATACCAAGGAAACTTCTGAGCTCACTAATGTTTGTGGGCCTCTTCATGTCCTGCACAGGCCTTGTCTTGTCTGGGTCTGGTCTCATGCCGTCTGCTGAGATGATGTACCCCAGATATTTCACCTGTCTCCTTCCAAACTCACACTTCATTATGTTGTTAGTGGCTCCTACCTTTCCTGCTTGTTCTAGGATTGCATGGACCCTTGCATCGTGTTGGTCCTTCATGGTCCCCCAGATGAGGATATTGTCCATGCGGCAGACAACTCCTTCCAGGCCTACAGTAACCTCAGTCACCATTCTGTTCTGGAAGTGTTCAAGGCAGAGGAGATACCAAAGAGTAGGCAGTTGAAATAATAAGGCCCGAATGGCATGATAAATGTCGTGTAGAGACCTGATTCTTTGGACAAAGGAATTTGCCAAAATCCCATGTTTGCATCCAACTTAGTAAAATATTGTGCACTGGTGAGAATGTCTAGGGTTTGATCCACCGGAAGAAATATAAAGTTTTCTCTGGACACTGATCCATTCCAGGGTGTCAAGTCCACACAAATGCAAACATTTTTTTTTGGTGCTACACCATGCTGCAACACCATGCCAAAACTCAGGAAAATTGCAATCACTGGGCACTGGCTATCCACCTTATCTGCGCCTCACAGAATCTTGTAGACTTTTATTAAGTCACCTCTCATCCTTCTACACTCCAAAGAGAAAAGTCCCAGCTCTGCTAACCCTTCCTAATAAAACTTAATTCCAATCCAGGCAACATCCTGGTAAATCTCCTCTTCACCCTCTCCATAGCTTTCTATAATGAAGTGACCAGAAATGAACACAGTACTCCAAGTGTGGTCTCTCAGAGATTTGTATAGTTGCAACCTGACCTCTCTATTCCTGAATTTAATTCCCTTATTAATAAAGCCCAATATCCCATAGGCCTTCTTAACTATCCTATCAACTTGTATGGCGACCTTGAAGGATGTTTGAATTTGGACCGCCAGATCCCTCTATTCATCCACACTCCTAAGTAACCATACATTAAATCTGTACTTAGCCTTCTAGTTTGTCCTTTCAAAATGGATCCCATCACACTTATCTGGATTGAACTCCATCTGCCACTTTTCCACCCATCTCTGCATCGTTTCTATGTCCTTTTATATAGAAACTTCAGTATCATCCACAACTCCTCCAACCTTCATATCACCTGCAAACTTACTGACCCATCCTCTGCTTCTTCATCTAGGTAATTTATAAAGATGACAAAAAGCAAGGGTCCCAGAACAGATCCTTGCATAACTCCACTGGCCACTGACAGTCCTTCCATTACAACTCTCTGCTTTCTACATGCAAACTATTTTTTTAATCCACATAACCAAGATTCTATGGATCCTATAACTCATTACTTTCTGAACAAGTCTCTCATGGTGAGGTTGGGGGGGGGCATATCAAATGCCTTACTAAACTCCATATAGACCACATCTACTACCCAACTTTCATCAATTTCCTTTGTTACCTCCTTAAAATATTCAATTTGATTTTTGTGAGGCATGATCTTCCCTTCCTTGATTAGACTACTTCTACAAATGCTTATAGCTTCTCTCCTTAAGAATCGTCTCCAATAGTTTGCACACTCAATGTCTATAATTCCCAGCGATCTCTATATTACCTTTTTTTAAATTTTAGATATGTTTTTTTTTTTAATTTGTCATTGCCCAATCACCCACCACTTCTCTGTGGCCAAAGAGGACTCAAAGATAATTGCCACTGCCACAGCTATCTTTTTGCTTTCTTTCCACAGCAACCTGGGGAATATCATATCTAATTTTTAAGAAGATCCACCACTTCTTCCTTCTTAATCTCAACATTGTCCAGTCCACATTCCTGTTCTATTCTGATCTCAACCTGATCCAGGACCTTTTCTCTTGTGAATACTGCACCAAAGTATTTATTTCGTACCTCCCCAACATCCTTTGCCTCCAGGCAATGATGCCTCCTTTGTCCTTCATTTTTGTCATCCTTCTGTTCTCTACATATTCATAGAACACCTTGAGGTTCTCTTTAATCCTAAATGTCAAGGTTGGCTCATACCCAATTTCTAACATCCTTCTAAGCTAACATATACTTCTCATGAGCCCTTCCTATTTCCTGCTTCCTATATCTAATGTATACTTCCTTCTTCTTCTTAACCAGCTGTTTCTTCAACTACAGGTCCCTTTTCTTACCATCTGTTCCCATTCCCATTGGGACAAACTTATCCTGAACCCAGCACAATTGTTCCCTAAACTTCCTCCACCTTAGTTCTGTACTTTCACCTTTGATCATCTGTTTCCAATTTACTATCGCTAATTCTTGCCTCATCCCATCATAATTATCCCTTCCAAAATTAAACACTTTAACATTTTGTCTGCTTTTATCCTTATCCATAGCTATGATAAAGCTCAGGGAGTTGTGGTCACTCTCACCAAAGTGCTCTTCCACTGAGAGGTCTGCCATCTGACCAAGTTCATTATCCAGAATTAGATCCAGTATGGCCTCTCCTCTAGTCGGCTGGTCCACATACTGTGTCAGGAAACTTTCTTTAACATACCTGACAAATTCAGTCCAGGCTATTCCTCATGCAGTTAGGAATTGCCAGTAAAAATCAGGAAAGTTGAAGTCTTCCATAACAACAATTTTCCACACCATTTCCACACACAGATATGCATTCACATGCACTCAAATCTCTCTATCTCGCTCTCTCTCTCTCTCTCTCACTCACACACACACACACACACACACACACACACACACACACACACACACACACACACACACACACACACACACACACACAAACACACATGGACATAAATACACATGTGTACACATACTTGCATACCCACAACACAAATACATATACACACATGACACACAAGCACACGAACACACACTCAAGCACACATACTTGCAAAAATATGCACAAATGCACACGTGAGCAAATAAACACAACCACACACACAAACACACAAATGCATACACAGACAGAAAATACACATGCAAATACATAAGTGCATGCACACACACAAATAGACATATGCAAATACACACACACACACACACACACACACACACACACACACACACACACACACACACACACACACACACACACACACACACACACACACACATACACACACACACACACACATATTGTATGAATTCATGTAGATGTGTACTCGATTGGCATAATTAGGTGAAGTGTCTTATTTTGTGATGTCCAACCAAGAACTCCCTTTGAAGAATGAAATCATCAAGAGTTTTTACTGAAGCAGTGGGGAAAAAGAAACAAGCAAACCTTGTTTCTCACACACAGAGAGATAGCATATGATTCCACAGCTCTTTATCTTTATGTAACCTTGAGAGAAAATCTGCAAGATAGAAACCAGTGAAGCTGCCGTGGGAGGTCAGGAGAACACATGAAAATTTTAGATATCACATTCTCTCTTGTGAGGAAGATGATTATTTACATGTTGAGATGCTCAAAATATTGCAAAGTTTGTGAAAATATTACATTAAGAAGCAGATACAAGACTTTGATATCTAATAGGATTGCATTACAAACATATTAATGGAACAGATGCATTACATTTCCTGCGTAAAAAAGAAAAATGGTGGAAATGCTCTGCTAGTTGGAAAATACCTGCAAAGAGAAACTAAATTAATGTTCATGTTGATGATTTCCCATCATATTATGAAGGAACACATTTTTACAATATATATAAAGTACAAGATTTGGGTCTCTGGCAAAGCTGGAATTTATTGTCCCTCTCTAATTGTCCCTTGAACTGCTAGTTTCTGAAACACTTCAAAGAGCAGTTAAGAGACAGCCACGTTGCTTTAGAACAGAAGAACGTATGAAATAGGCCACCCAGCCCATCGATCCTGCTCTGCCATTCCATGAGATCATGGGTGCTCTGACAGAAGGCTGATCTCCACATACTTGTCTTTACACATATCCCTTAATTCCCTTAATTTGTAAAAATCTATCCGTCTTTGTCTTAAATATATTCACTGAGATAGCTTTCACTTCTTCAAGGGCAGCAAATCCTATAGATTCATCCTCCTTTGGGAAAAGCAGTCCCTCCTCATGTCCATCCTAAACATACTACCCTGCATCTTGAGGCCATGTCCTCTAGTTCTAGTCTCGCTCACCAATGAAAACAACTTACCTACCACAATCTTACCTATCCCTTTTATAATTTTATACATTTCTGTAAGATTCCTCTCGTCCTTCTAAATTCAAGTGAATACAGTCACGGATGACTCAATCTCTCCTCATAGCAAAAAACACACAACGTGCTGGAGAAGCTCAGCAGGATAAACAGCTTCCTTTATGTCGCAGTGGTAAAGATACAGAACTGACATTTCAGGCTTGAGCCCTTCATCAAAGTATGAGAAAATTCCAGCAAGCGTCCAAACAAAAGAGTGGGAGGGGAGGGGGGGGGTGGATGGTAAGCCAGGAGATGATAGAAGGAAAAGGAAGGGTGGGGACAGCAGCACTGAGGGCAAGGAGGGAGGATTGGGTGGGTAGAGAAACTGGAGAAACAGAAAAAGGGGAAGGGGAAGAAAAGGCAAGCAGGTTTAGTAAAAGACAGGGAAGTCGATGTGCAGCATGTCGAATGACTCAAAGAATTTTATTATCAAAAGACTGGAGCGTAGTACATCGAGGTCGACCAGTCCAGACTGTCCTGGACCTGGTTAGGTGCAGCCCTTTATGACTTGGCCAGTAGGTGTGGCTACGGCTCTCAGCCAATCATTATCACTATATGAAAATATATAGTGGTGATAGGATCCCCCTTACTATCACACGATGTTAATGCCATCTGGCTAGAGGATGCCCAGATGGAAAATAAGGTGTTGTTCCTCCAATCTGTAGGTGGTCTGGGTGGAATAGTACACAAGCCCATGAACAAACATGGGAGTGAGGAAGTGTGACTTAGAATTGAAATGGTTAGCCACTGGGAGGTCGCTGTGCTTGTGAACGGAGCGGAAGTACTGGGCAACTGATCTCTCTGATGTAGAGAATGCCACAAAGAGTGCACCGGATATAGTAAATAAGTCCTCTGGCTGTACAAGTGAAGTGTTACTTCAGTTGAAAAACCTGTTTGGGGCCCCAAACCGTGGTGAGGGAGAAGGTGTGGGTACAAGTGTTGCACCTCTTGCGGGCCAGGAGAAGGTGCCAGAGATGTGATAGGTGGGGGATAGATGAGTGCACAAGGGAAGCATGAAGAGAGCAGTCCCTGCAAAAGACCGAGAACAAAGGAGAGGGAAAATATGTCTGGTGGTGATATCCTGTAATAAGTGCTGGAAATTCTGATGGATAAAATGTTGGATTCAGAGGCTGGTGGGATGGTAGGTGAAGATGAGAGAGATTTTATGTTTGTTGTGTGTGGAGCAAGAGGGGACCAGGGCAGATGAGTGAGAGATGGAGGAGATGCAGGTGAGGGTTAATTTGATGGTGGTGAAAAGGAAGAAAGACATTTCGGGAGAAGGCAGAAATTTTGGAAGATCTGGACTGGAAGACCTCATCTTGGGAACAGATGCGGCAGAGACAGAGAAATTAGAAGAAGGGGACAGAATCCTTTCAGAGGGAAGGAAGTGTAGTTGTGGGAGTTGGAGGGTTTGTACTACATGTCAGTGGCCAGCTTGTCCCCTGAGATGGAGACAGAGAGATCCAGGGAGGGGTGAGTGCTGTTGAAGATGGACCAGGTGAGTCTGAATAATGAGGATACATTATCCTCTAAACTTTCTGGCACTTACTACAGGATCCCACTACCAAACACATTTTTCCTTCACCTCCCTTCTCGGCCTTCTGCAGGAACCACTCCTCCATGACTCCCTCCTGCACTCATCTCTCCCCATCCATCACACCCCCAGCACCTTCCTTTGTGCCCACAGAAGGTGCAACACTTGTGCACACATCTCTTCCATTACCATGGTCTGGGGCCCCAAACAGGCCTTTCAAGTGAAGCAACACTTCACCTGTACATCCAGAGAATTTATTGACTGCATCTGGGGCCCACTTTATGCCATTCTCTACATCGGAGAGATTGGTTGCAGACTGAGAGATCGCTTCACTCAGCACCTCCGCTCCGTTTGCAACCACAGCAACCTCCCAGTGGCCAACCATTTCAGTTTAGAGTCGTGCTTGCACACTCACATGGCTGTCCATGGGCTTGTGTACTATCCTACCCTGACCACCCACAGACTGGAGGAGCAACACCTGATTTTCCGTCTTGGGATCCTCCAGCAGAATGACATTAACATTGACTTTACCACCTTCCACGAAACCTGCTTGCCTTTTATTTCTCCTTCCCCTTCTCCTGCCTTCTCAGTTCTTCCACCCCCCCCAGTCAACCCTCCTCCTCATTGCTGCTGTCCCATCCTTCCTTTCTCCATCTATCATCTCCTGCCTTCACCACCTCCCCTTCTATCTTAGACCCACAAGTATGCTCTTTAGTGATAGCTGTTGTATCTAGTTCCTCACCTCCCATGATATCCATAGCATCTGCCTTTGGCATGGTAGACAAGTTTTCCACTGTGAAGACCAGTTCCAATTGGTCTTTCAAAGACTCAGCCATTTCCTCATTATCCAATATCAATTCCGCCTTCTCAATCTCCAAGGGACCAACCTTCACTTTAGCCACCCTTTTGTGCTTTGTATAATTTTTAAAATATTACTGTTCATTTTTATATTTTGTACTTATCTTTTTCATAATCTCTCTTCCTTCTCTTTATTGCTCAGTGATTTTTTTAGTTGCTTTTTAACACTGCTCTTGGTGACTTTGTATACATGAGCTTTAAGTTTCATGCCTTCCCCTATGTCCTTAGTGATCCAAGACTGTCTGACTCCATTCTTATTGTCCTTGCTTATAACTGGAATATACCTTCTGTTGAGCACTGTAAATTATCTTTTTGAAAGTTTTCCACTGTTCCTCCACATAGCCTGCATTCCCAGTCTACCCTGGCCAATTCCTCCCTCATCCCCTTGTACTTTAGGCATAATACATTGGTTTTAGACTGAACTATTGTACCCACTTTTTCCAAGAGGATCCCTAACTAATCCCTAACTTTACTCATTTCATTGTACAGGACCAGATCCAAGATAACAAATTCCATTGTATGTTCAGTAACATGCTGTTCAAGAAAACTATCATGTATGCATTCTATGAAGTCCTCCACAATATCACCTCAACCAACCTGATTCACCCAATCTATATGCATGTTATAAGTCTCCCCATGATAACTGCTGTTCCATCCTTACATGGCTCGGATATTTCTTAGTTTATTGCCTTTGCCACTGTATTGTTATTTTTGGGTGGCCTCAGGCAACTCCCACCACTGATTTTTTTTTTCTGCCTTACTATACCTAATTTCTACCCAGATGGATTCAACATTTTGCTTCTTAGGCCTTACATCATCTGTCACTGTTGCCTTGATCTCATCTTTAAATAAGATCGCTTCACTTCTTCCCTTACTTCCTTGCCTCTCTTCTGTATTACCTGATATGCTCAGATATTTAATTCTCAGTCCTTTCCACCCTGCAACCATGTTTCTATAATGGCTACAAATTCATATCCTTTTGTACTGATTTGTGCCACAAGTTCACTGGCCTGGTTTTGAATACTACAGGCATTCATATGAAGTGCCCAGATACTTATTGTGCTTTTAAAATCTAATAATCTTTGCCTCTTTTGAACTTGACTTTTATAAACACTACTCTTAATTTTCCCTTTTAACTTTTGCTTTTATTTTATCTATCCATCTCCAATCTGTTGAACCTACCTCCCTACTATTTAGTTCAAAGCCCTGTCCACAGTCCAAGTTACGAAATTCGCCAGGATCTAGGACCCATCACAGTTCAGATGGAGCCCATCACCTTTGAACAGTTCCTTCCTTTCCCAACACTGGTGCTAATTTCCTATGAATTGGAACCCATTTCTCCCACACCAATCCTTGAGCCATGCATTTAACTCTACAATCTTCTAGACCCTGTGCCAATTTGCACATGGCTCAGGTAGTAATCCAGATATTACCACCTTTTTTGGTTCTGCTTTTTAATTTGGTCTCTAGCTCCTCAAATTCACTTAGCAGAACTCCTTTCCTGGTTCTCCATATGTCATTGATACTCAATAGGAACCACGACAAATGGATCTTTCCCCTCCCACTGCAAATACCTCTGCAGGTCAGATAAGGTCCTGAACCAAGGCACCATGCAGGCAATGGGACCATTGGATCCATTGTGATTGGCATATTTCATTTCCAAGCCAATGGTGGTCAATGTATTGGGTTTTAAAATAATATGTTCTATTCATAATGGCCATCACTAAAACTAGGATTTTAATGCTTGGATTTATTTAATTATTGAATTCAAATATCAAATATTCCAGTTGCTCTGAGAGAATTTGAACAAATGTCTCTGGGTCGTCGTACCAGCCTCCATATTGCTAGCCCAGGAGTTTCAAACCCAAAATCAGGTTACCTACTCATCTCCCCTTGTGGTTTCCATGAGGCAAAAGGCAAGGCAGTGGTTTCAAATGTTGTGACTTCAAAGCTACAATATTTCATGTACTGCTCAAACTGTTGCTGAAAGATTAGATTTTGGACAAGGTTTTAATTTGGCAGCTTTTCAACATTACAATGTTGGAAATTATTCTGGAGCTGACTCATGTACTCTCTGGACCAACACTTCACTGCAATGCACTGCATACCAAAATCATACAATTTATTTTTTTCCTCCCTCTCTCTGGAATAACATTGTCAATGAGTTTAATGTCAAGCAAATTTTTCTGATTTTTGTTAATCATAACAAAAGTTAAAATACCTGTGGATTTGACTGGATGATTCATTAGTACCAGAAAGTGTCTGTAAGTTGAAAATTCATTAATATTTCATAAGCTCTTTGTACTAACAGGCATATTTCATTTGACAGTTTGTTTTGCCTTGTATTGCACGGACCTATCAGTCATATTTCTTGTAAAATTAATTGCTCAAGTTTTGAAATATGATTTTTTTTTGCAATCAAGTTTAAAATAATTTCTTAATAATATGATAGAGGATTCAATTAAGTCATTTTGGGAATTGAAAGGAGAGAGTCTCTCTTTAAGATGGTTATAATCTCAAGAAATGCACGACCTAAATACTCTTCTGTTATCACAAGCTTTCAGCAAAATCTGGCCAAAGATTTTCCTTTCATTCCAATATGATGCCACCATTACCTCCTCTTTCCTTTCATTGCTCCTCTCCCTCTGCTGTGTTCTAATGCATTTGCCTATCTCCACCAATGATCTAATATTCACACTTCCTGCAGGAGATGCAGTACTTGTCATTTACATCCTGCCTCCATGCTGCCGTTCAATAGAAGCACACCTTCCAGGAAAACCAACGATCCACTGCACTTCGAATTTACTGAGTGAAGCATAAAAGTCTGCAAACAGTGTGACTGTAGAAAAAAACACACCGGAATGCTGGAGGAACACAGGTGGTCTTTTCAGCATCCATAGTAGACAAAGATATATTGCGAAATTTCGGGCCAGAACCCTTCTTCAAGGAATAAGCAGAATGAGCCAGAGCAGATAAATTTCAGAATGTTTCAGAATTCAGAATATGCTGGCTGGGGGGAGGAGGCCAGACCAACAAAAGGTATTAATTGGATATGAGAAAGAACAAGTTAAGCATTTATCATGTTTGTGTGAAAGGACACGGAAGAGAGAGACAGAATTAGGGAAGGCAATGGGGGAAGAAATGTTAGGGAGTTTAACAAAAGCTAGAGAAGTCAATATTAAAGCCATCTGATTGGACGATGCCCAGTCAGAAGATGAGGTGTTGTTCCTCCAATTTGTGGATAGTCTCAGTCCGGCAGTGCATGAGACCATGGACAGACATATCACTGAGGGAACTGAAATGGGTGGTCACTGGGAGATCCATGCTATTGCGGAGGACAGAGCCGAGAGGCTCAACAAATCAATCTCCCAGTCTGCGTCCATTCTCTCTGATGAAGAAGAAACCACAGCGGGAGAACCAGATGTAGCAGATGAGCCCCTGCAGACTTTCCTTGAAATATTACTTCATGTGGATGGACTGTTTGGGTCCCTAAATTGTGGTGTGGACAAGTTCAGCATCTCCTGCGGTCACAGGGGTAGGTCCTAAGGGGAAGATTGTTGAGGGAGGGAGGAGTGGACAAGGGAGTTATGGAGGGAGAAGCCCCTGGGGACAGAGGAGAGAGGAGGAGAGAGGAATATGTGTCTAGTGGTGGGATCACATAGTAGGTGGTAGAAATGGCAAAGGAGGATGTGCTGGAGCAGAGGCCTGCTGGAGTAGTAGATGAGGATATGAGAAATCATGTCCTTGTTGTGCAGGGGGGCAGAGGGGCCCAGAACAAATGTGTGGGAATGGAGGATATGCGGGTGAGTGCTGAACTAATGGTAGAGTGAAAGCCAGCTTGTTTGAAGGAAGACATCTCTGATGATCTGGCATTGAAGTCCTTATCCTGGAGGCAAGAGAGATGAATAGAGAGAATAGACTGGAATCCTTACAAGGGGCACAGTGGGAAAAGGAGTAGTCAAAGTAGCTGTGGGGGTTATTGTGGTTTTAGAAGCTCCAAGAAAAGTGCAGAGAACAAAACAAAGGACTGTACATCACCTTTGTTGACCTCACCAAAGCCTTCGACACCGTGAGCAGGAAAGGGCTTTGGCAAATACTAGAGCGCATCGGATGTTCCCCAAAGTTCCTCAACATGATTATCCAACTGCACGAAAACCAACAAGGTCGGGTCAGATACAGCAATGAGCTCTCTGAACCCTTCTCCATTAACAATGGCGTGAAGCAAGGCTGTGTTCTCGCACCAACCCTCTTTTCAATCTTCTTCAGCATGATGCTGAACCAAGCCATGAAAGACCCCAACAATGAAGACGCTGTTTACATCCGATACCGCACGGATGGCAGTCTCTTCAATCTGAGGCGCCTGCAAGCTCACACCAAGACACAAGAGAAACTTGTCCGTGAACTACTCTTTGCAGACGATGCCGCTTTAGTTGCCCATTCAGAGCCAGCTCTTCAGCGCTTGACGTCCTGCTTTGCGGAAACTGCCAAAATGTTTGGCCTGGAAGTCAGCCTGAAGAAAACTGAGGTCCTCCATCAGCCAGCTCCCCACCATGACTACCAGCCCCCCCACATCTCCATCGGGCACACAAAACTCAAAACGGTCAACCAGTTTACCTATCTCGGCTGCACCATTTCATCAGATGCAAGGATCGACAATGAGATAGACAACAGACTCGCCAAGGCAAATAGCGCCTTTGGAAGACTACACAAAAGAGTCTGGAAAAACAACCAACTGAAAAACCTCACAAAGATAAGCGTATACAGAGCCGTTGTCATACCCACACTCCTGTTCGGCTCCGAATCATGGGTCCTCTACCGGCATCACCTACGGCTCCTAGAACGCTTCCACCAGCGTTGTCTCCGCTCCATCCTCAACATCCATTGGAGCGCTTTCATCCCTAACGTCGAAGTACTCGCGATGGCAGAGGTCGACAGCATCGAGTCCACGCTGCTGAAGATCCAGCTGCGCTGGATGGGTCACGTCTCCAGAATGGAGGACCATCACCTTCCCAAGATTGTGTTATATGGCGAGCTCTCCACTGGCCACCGTGACAGAGGTGCACCAAAGAAAAGGTACAAGGACTGCCTAAAGAAATCTCTTGGTGCCTGCCACATTGACCACCGCCAGTGGGCTGATATCGCCTCAAACCGTGCATCTTGGCGCCTCACAGTTTGGCGGGCAGCAACCTCCTTTGAAGAAGACCGCAGAGCCCACCTCACTGACAAAAGGCAAAGGAGGAAAAACCCAACACCCAACCCCAACCAACCAATTTTCCCCTGCAGCCGCTGCAACCGTGTCTGCCTGTCCCGCATCGGACTTGTCAGCCACAAACGAGCCTGCAGCTGACGTGGACTTTTACCCCCTCCTTAAATCTTTGTCCGCGAAGCCAAGCCAAAGAAGAGAAGATGTCTGTCAAGAGTTTCTCTCTCAAGATGGAGACAGAGAGATTGAGGAAAGAGAGAGTGTTGTTAGAGATGGACCAAGTGGATATAAGATTGGGGTAGAAGTGGACAACAAAATGGATGAAGTCAACAAGCTGGGTATATAAGGCAGCACCAAAGTAGTTATCAATGTAGCAGAGGAAGAGTTGAGGAGCCTTGTCTGTGTAGGGTTGGTGTATGGATTGCTCCATGTAGCCAATAAAAAGGCAGGCATAGCTGGGTCCCATATGGGTACCCATGGCTATCCCTTTAACTTGGAGAAATTGAGATGTCAAAGATGAAATTATTTGAGGATGAGGACAAGTTCTGCCAGCCAGAGGAGAGTGGTGGTGGAGGGGGACTATTTGGGTCTATTTTCCAGAAACAAACAAAGGGTTTTGAAGCCTTTTGTATGGGGGATGGATGTGCATACGAATTGCATATCCATGGTAAACATGAGGCGATTGAGTTCAAGGAACTGGAAGTTGATACAGGGCATGTGAAGTGTCCCGGATGTAGGTGGGAAGGGACTGAACTAGGGGATTGAAAATTGGTTGTCTGACAGGAGGCAGAGAGTCGGGATAAATAGGAGTTTTTCAGGTTGGCAGAGTGGTAAGTGGGGTACCACAGGGGTCAATGTTAGGCCCACAACTGTTCATCATTTACATTGATGACTTGGAGGAGGGGACAAAATGTGGTGTAGCCAAGTTTGCGGATGACACCAAATTGAGTGGAAGAGCAAATTGTAATGAGGATGTGGAGAGTCTGCAGAGGGATATAGTTAAGCTGGATGAGTGGGCAAAGGTCTGGCAGATGGAGTACAATGTTAGTAAGTGTGAGGTTATCCACTTTGGCAAGAAAAATAAAAGAGCTGAATATTATTTAAAGGTTGAAAAACTGCAGCATGCTGTTGTGCAGAGGGACTTGGGAGTGCTTGTGCATGAATCGCAAAAAGTTAGGTTGCAGGTGCAGCAGGTTATTAAGAAAGTAAATGGAATGTTGACCTTCGTCGCTAGAGGAATGGAATTCAGGAGTAGGGAGGTAATGTTGCAACTGTATAAGTACTGGTGAGACCGCAACTGGAGTACTGTGTCCAGTTCTGGTCTCCATATTTGAGGAAGGATATACTGGCTTTGGAGACGGTCCAGAGGAGGTTTACTAGGTTGATCCCTGGGATGAAGGGGTTGACTTATGATGAAAGATTAAATCATCTAGGATTGTATTCGCTCGAGTTCAGAAGAATGAGAGGAGATCTTATAGAAACATATAGGATTGTGAAGGGTATGGATAGGATAGATGTAGGAAGGTTTTTTGAGCTGGCCGGGGAAACAAAAACGAGAGGACACAGTCTCAAGATTCGGGGGAGTAGATTTAGGACAGAGATGAGGAAAAATAGTTTTTCCCAGAGAGTAGTGAATGTTTGGAATTCTCTAACCAGGGAAGAGGTTGAGGCTGCCTCATTAAACATATTTAAAATTTGGTTAGATAAATTTTTACATGATAGAGGAATTAGGGGATATGGGGAGAAGGCAGGTAGGTGGAGTTAGGTCATAAATTAGATCAGCCATGATTGTATTGAATGGCGGAGCAGGCTCGATGGGCCATTTTTGGCCTACTCCTGTTCCTGCATCCTATGTTCTTTGTTCCTATGAGAGAAAAGAGAGTTGAAGTAAGTGGAGCACGTGGACACGATGCATCTTCCGGGACATTTGGGTTCGTGGATCTTGGATAGGAGGTGCATTGTTGGGAACAATAAGTTTGGAGGCCATGCTAGGGAGGTGACCAGAAGTGATGAGTTCAGAGATGGTGCCTGATACAGTTTGATAAGTTATGGTGGGGTCCTGTTGGAGGAGTAAGTAAGAGGAGGTGTCTTAGAGTTGTTGTCTGGTTTTGAGGTGAGTGGATTAGACCACAACAGTGCCACCATTGTCTGTGGGTTTGATGGTGAAGTTTGATTGGTGTGGTAGAATGGTGGGCCAGGCATTCCCAGCAGTTGATAGAAGTAAGTGAGGGGAGTAGTGAAGTCAATATAGTTCAATTTAATGCACTCCATTAAATGATCACATTTTCTCCTCAAAACAGGGGTAGGCAAACACAGAATGGAGATGGAAAACACACATTCCATCTGGAAGGGTAACCCTGAGATTCCTGTTGCCTGTTACCTTCAAGCTCCATCCACCCTGACCTTTGTTCTTAGCTACATACAACGAAGGTTAACATAAGCTCGAGGAACTGCACCTGCTCTAATGACTGGGCAACATGTAGCATTCCAATCACAACAATAATTCTATGGTTTCAGATAATCACCTATTCCAACCTTGGATTTCTTTCCAATATTTGTTTCAATCCTTCTCTCTGCCTTTCTAGTAATTTCCGCTTTCATTCCTCATCCAGGGGAGCTCCTGCTCTGTTGTGGCTGGGCTTAAATGACTACTAGCCAGTGACTCTGACATTTGTCATCAGGAAGTGCTTCGAGAGGTTGCTCATGGCTCACATTAACTCCAGCTTTCCAGATACGCTCAACCCATTCAAATTCATAAACATCTAAAACAGGTCCACAACCAATAGCATCTCCTTTGCCCTACATACAGCCCTGAAACACCTAGATTTCAAGGACACCCATGTCATTCATTGATATTGGTTCTATATTCAATACCACAATACAAAAAAAAAATCATCCCCAATCGACGTGATCTCAGTCTCAGCACTCCTCTCTTTAATTGGAGTCTCTCTATCCTGCAGGATTAATTCATGCTCAAATAGGACATCACAAGGCGATGTTCTTATCCCTCAACCTATACTACCTGTACACCCACAAATGTATGACCAAACACTGCTCTAACTCCTTCAGTAAATTTGAGGATGACACCACTGTCATGAGTAGGGTCACAAACAATGATGAGGTGGAGGACAGAAGAGCGAGAGAGGGCCTTGTGGCTTGGTGTCAGAACAATCTCTCTCTCTCTCAGTATCAATAAGACTGTGGACTTTGTTATGGACTTCTGGAAGAAGGACTCAGCTCATTTCTGAGTCCGGTGAGTCCAGTGACAGCTTTAGGTTCCTGGGAGTAAACATCTCCAGTGACTTATCCTGGTCCAAGATGCCAATGCATTAGCCAGGAGAGCACTGCATCACTTCTACTTCCTCTGAAACCTGAGGAAATCTGGCATGCCACTACTGAAATCATCCTGTATGGTAAAGGAACTGCTCTGTCCAAGGCCACAATAAACTACAGAGGGTTATGAATGTGACTCAGGCCAAACTCCTTCCTCTCCACCAACTACCAACTCCATTGACAACTTCCACTGCTTTGGGAAAGTAGCCAACATATTAAAAGACTCATCTATCCTGGGCAAGGTCTGTTCAATTTTGAGCCCCCCACCCACCCCCCGAACAGGTCAGGAAGAAAATTCATGTGTATAAGGTTGTGAACCATTAGATTCAAGAACAGATTATTCTTTCCAGTTGTTATCAGATTCCTGAACACACAACAAAACAAGTTATTATGTTGCTTGGCAACTGATCTCATTCTATCTCTGCACTTTTGTACTTTCTACTATGTCTTAATTGTACTAGATATGAGATATTTGACTGGTCTTCTTACAGAACAATCTCCATCATTATACCTTTGGTGCCTGTATCAATAAACCTGAACTTAAACCTAAGAATTCAAACTCCATGAATGCCGTTACCACATGGTGTAAGATAGCACTAACCACAGCTCTTGTCATTCAATCTCTCCCAATTTCCACCAACCTCCTCTTTTCTGGCCCCTCCACCACACACCATCTTAAAAATTATTTTGTTTCTGATTTTCCCTAGTTCTGAAGAAGTCATCCACCTGAACTATTGACTGTGCTTTTCTCTCTACAGATGCTGCCTGACCTATTGAGAGTTTCCAGCATTTGCTTTGTGTAACATGAATAAAAGCTCTCATGAGTGGATGGAGAACAAAAACTTTTATCAGCTTATAACTATGGGTAGGGACTCAAAGTAGTCTTCAGAAGGGAACCCAGAGTTAAATATGTGGGCAGATGGTGGCAGAGCCAGCCGTCAGCACATCACCCTACCAGTGAATCCCAGTTCACTGCTCTCACCCTTTCCTGTAGAATTTAGGGTCTGTGAACAAAGACGGAGAACATGTGTTCAGAAACAAGTGGTTAAAAAAATATACATTTATTTACAAATTTACAAATTTAAATGGTCCAGGGGTCTGGAGATCCTGGTGAAGAGCCTTAGCACTGGGGGGCCTTGGATTCTTTGGGTCTCCTGGTCCCCTTGTGGGGGAGAACAAGTGGGCTGGGTCTCCGACTCAACAATGGAGGAGGGTGCACTTTCCTCCTGAACTGGATCTTCCAAGGACCTGACTGGGGGTGGTGAGAATGAGCTCCGTAGCTTGCAGGGCATCTGAGGCAACAGACCCTCTTTTCCAGTGGGCACCAGGTCCCTGATGGAGATGGTGCCTCCCTGGCATCTGGGTACTCCACATAGGTATATGTGGGATTGGTGTGCAGCAATTTCACCTTTTCCACCAGGGGGTCGGTCTTGCTTCTCCTCACGTGCTTCTTAAAAAGAACTAAACCAGGAGTAGTGAGCCAGACTGGGACCTTCTTTTGAAAGTGAATAGGAGCTCATGAGGAGTAGTGTTGGTCGTGGTACTTAGTAGCGACCAGATGGAATGGAGTGCCATGGGGAGGACATCCTGCCAGTATGAGTCTGGAAGGCCTTTTGACTTCAGGGCCAGTTTGACAGCCTTCCAGACCGTGGCATTCTCCTTTTCAACCTGCCTGGTCCCCCAGGGATTGTAACTAGTAGTCCTGCTGGACACGATGCCCCTCACCAGCAGGATCTAATGTGGTTCATCAGTCATAAAGGATGAGCTTCGGTTGCTATGGATATAGCTGGGATACCTGAACAGAGTGACAATGGAGTCTAGGGCCTTCATAACTGATGAGGTGGGCGTGTCTGGGGACAGATTTGGGAAGAGAGGAAGGGGTTAGATATTCAATGTGGAGAGGCTGCATGTGGGTTCTGATTTTATGGGGGGGGGGGGGGGAACCAGAATACTCCAAGCTCACGCTTTTAAGGTGACACAGGAAGTCCAGACCCACAAGCGAAATTTAAAGAATTCCCCCCTACAAACGACGGATGTAATACACAATGTTGTTGAACACACATAGAATGCAATTGAGATGCGAAAAATGTGCAATAATTAGAAGGATACATCTTCAGGTTGTATTTTTACACAGTCTGTGAGTCTATGAAGCTTTCACTAGAGCCTGTGTCGACTAGGCATCTAGTGGAATGTTCGTTTACCTTCACAGTCACTATAGAATTGCTGAGCTGGTGAGGCCTGTCCTGATCTAGGACCATCGAGGCTAGGTCCCCAGAGACTCCATGCTCCTCACTCGAGTGTCCCCCACCGTCCTGGGTTGTCCTGCTTGGGTAAGATGGCATCAATCTCATAGTGTGGCAAGATGGCCATCCTCTTTCTTCCTCCGTCGATGATGGTGCCGAGTTTGAATTTGGGTTGTGGCAAGGTGGACACCAAGCCTTTTCCTCACCACCACCCTACATTGGCATGTCGCGCAGCAAGCAGGATCGGGTAAATTTGGGGCAGATGGCTTGGGGCTGGAATTGGATCCAGGAGCGGTGCAGGCCACAGACTTCCCCCAGCTTCCCCTTGCATGGCAATCCCTTGCCCAATGTCCTTTCTTGCCACAGCTGGAACACACTGAGTCTTTTGCTGGGCAATGAAATCAGAGATTCCTGCAGGAAAAGCACTCCCTGTTGCAGACGTTAGGCAGGGGCAGCAGGAGCAGCCGGTCCTTCGAAGGGCTCACCTGGGTCAGCCAGCTTGCTGCTTCAAGGTTGTCATTCTTGAGCTTGGCCTGTTGCAGCAATTTGGCCATTTCGACATGGCTAGCCAGGTCCATTTTTTCCGACTTGAGCAGTTGCTGTCTCATTGTACCTTGAGCAGACCCCAGCAACTAGAGTGTCCCGAATCTGTTGTTCCTCATGAATGTAGCCCATAGCTGCTTTGTAGCTGCACTTCTTGGGAAGCATCCAGAGATCCAGCAGGTAGTCAACAATGATGTCTCCTGGTTGCTGGTGATGTAAAGCAAGTCAGTACCTTGCTAGAACCTCGTTCTGCAACTTCAGGTACCAAGCCTTCAACATCTCAATAGCAGCATCATACGTAGGGCAGTCCCTGATGACTGCATACCCTTTTGTTCCTACCCTCGAAATGAGTGCAGACCTCCAGAGTTCATTGGTGTGGAAGACGTCTCTGGTCGCATTCAGGTAGGCCTAGAAGCAGTCCAGCCAGTACATGAACTCCTCAGCTGCATCGTGGATAGAGGATCTATCAGCAGCTTACCTGGCTTGAGTAGCACTTCCATCATTAGGGAATAAGCTAATAAAATTGTAGCATGAATAATAGCGACTGGAGGGAGGGTAGGGTACAACAGTAGTCTTCAGAAGGGTTCTGGGTTTAGGTGGGAAACCAGGGTTATATGTGGGGAGATGGAGGCAGAGCCAGGAGGCAGGGCCAGCCATCAGCTCAACACTATACCAGTGAATCCCAGTTCACTGCACTGCATTCATAATTCAGCACCTTCAGTATCTTGCTTTGGACTTGTTGGTATTAATTAATAGCCTGCATTTTATTTTCTCTTCTGTCTGCAATCATTACACAGTTGGTAAAAAAAAGATACACCTTTCTCAACTTCCAGATGCCGTATATTCCTCTTCATCTCCAATGGTGTCACTGTATTAATGCAGGAGACATAGCAAACCAGGTTCCAACAAAAAGCAATATAATAATGGTAAGCTAGTCATTATTCATTTAGCATTGGGCTTTCAGCCCTCAATGTTCATATCAACAATTATTCTTATCTACACTAGTGCCCCATTTAGCCCATAGCCTTCTGGGCTTTGCGAATTCGTGCTTATCAATATTCATAAATGTGAGCATATCTACCTTCATTATCTCAAGCAATGTGTTCCAGATTCCAAGTATTATGTATGAATGTCAGGTGGGGAAGTGGACTGAATTCTCCACTGGTGGTGGAGACTAGAATGAAGGGACATAGCCTCAGGATTTGGGGTAGTAGATTTAGGACAGAGATGAGGAGGAAATGTTTTTCGCAAAGGCTGGTGAATCTATGGAATTTGCTGCCTTTTGAAGCAGTGGAGGCTACCTCAGTAAATATATTAAGGTTGAATAGAATTTTGCATAGTAGTGGAATTAAGGGAAATGGGGAAAAGGCAGATAGGTGGAGATGAGCCCATCGTCAGATCAGCCATGATCTCATTGAATGGTGGAGCAGACTTGATGGGCCGAATGGACTACTCCTGCTCCTATTTCTTATGTTCTTATGAGGAACCCCCTTGGATTCCCTCTCACTTTCTTACCTCTTGCCCTGTTGTTTTGAACACTCCCACCCTGGGGAGAAAGAAACTATCCATCCACCACATTGAGTTGTTGATTAGAAGAGAGATGAATATGAAGCACCATGACCAAAGAGGTGTCTCTTCTTCTTCAGGCAATGCTAGTGAAGTCCTTCACATCTTCTTGACACAGCTGATGGTTCCTCGATTTAACACCTAATCTAAAAGCCAGCAAATCTGATAGAGTAGCAATCACTCTGTGTTAGAGTGCTAAAAGCCTGTTCTTTCTATACCAGTTGATAAAACACACTGGTATTGTTTTGAGAGTCAGTCATTACCCACTGAGCTACAGGTCAAACCTCCCACACAGAATTACAATTAAATGAGAGAGTAATGAGGCAAGAGTGAGTAAGTGCTCTTTGTTCCTGCAATTTTCTGGCATATAATTTACAGATAACAAATAAACTATTTGGCAATCCTGTCCTTTGTGATTTCATTTGATGACGAATTTCTGGTTTCATCTTTCGATCAATAACTACCTCCTTAACCTAAAAGCCTTACGAAAGTTAATAGTCTCAGAACATCCTTCAGGTAAAATTGCATGGTTGGTTATTCCAATCTTCATTTTTCATCTATTTGTTTTCTCATTTCAAGTGAATAGAATCTGCCCACAGAGTGGTGCCTGTGAGATTCACAGAACCCTTTCACTCTGAATCACACACCAGTAGGACTCTAAAATGACTCTACTGAATGTTTTTCACATTAAGAGTTAGGCTGCCATATTTCTGGCTTTTCCCACAGAACTGTAGGTGCGAAGGAATATGTGATAGCCAGGAGTTGAGATAGGTGCAATGCAAATGCTTGTCCTTGTATGGTGACAGTAATGAGGTGAACAAGCGACTGGTCTAACATCCAGTGACCCACATTTGAGTGGGAATCCCACCAACACAACAATAAGCAATTATGGACAATTTAAACAAAAAAATAAAATTCCCAAGAATGATTATAAACTAGTTGTAATAGATTGCTGCAAAAGCATATCTGGCTCTGATATCATTCATGGAAGTTTGTGTTCATCCTCACCTGCTCTATTTGTGTGTGCCAGTATTAATAAATGTGGGTGGAGCTAGCTGAAATGTCGATCAATGCAAACAATTTCATTTGCCTATTTATAGAAGATAAATTGGAATTGCCAGTCGTACATAGCCCATAAGCAAGTGAAAACATGATAAATTCACAAATGGACACCATCTACTTCACCTTTAGCTGGCTACCCTCCCTTATCTTGAAGCCATCAGATTCCTGGAGCACCATAACCCCTAAAATAAAGACTATTGTAAACTTCCTGTAATCCAGCACGTTCAAGATAAATGGCCTTACCAGCTGTACCCCAATTCCAGCCATACTTGCACTCTGGACTCCCAACTCGTCTAAAGAGTAAGTCAGAGGCCGAACCATCAGACAGCATGGAAACAGGCTATTTGGTCTGTCCAGTCTGTACCAATTATTAACCATGTACTAGTCCACTTTTTGTTCTTGCCACCTTCACATTAACTCCTCACTCTCCTCCCCCCACCAAATTTTAAATACAAGGGGAAATTTGTAGTGGCCAGTGGCTCTACCATCAAATATGACTTTGGGATGTGGGAGCAAATGTAAACTCTTCACATTCAGCACCTGATGTCAGGATTGAACCTAGATCACTGGCACTGTAAGGCAGCAGTTCCACTAGCTGTATCATTGAACTGCCCCTGTGTATTTCAGTAGGTAACTGCAAAGGTCTGAAGGCCACCTGAATTTTCATTTTCTCTGCTCTTTCGAAGCACCAAAAATCTTGTGCCATAGGAACATAGAACATAGGAAGTAGGAACAGGAGTAGGCCAAAAATGGCCCATCGAGCCTACTCAGCTATTCAATACGATCATGGCTGATCTAATTTATGACTTAACTCCACCTACCTGTCTTCTCCCCATATCCCCTAATTCCTCTATCATGTAAAAATTTATCTAACCGAATTTTAAATATGTTTAATGAGGCAGCCTCAACCTCTTCCCTGGTTAGAGAATTCCAAACATTCACTGCTCTCTGGGAAAAAAAATATTTTTTCCTCATCTCTGTCCTAAATCTACTCCCCCGAATCTTCAGACTGTGTCCTCTTGTTTTTGTTTCCCCGGCCAGCTCAAAAAACCTTCCTACATCTATCCTATCCATATCCTTCATAATCCTATATGTTTCTATAAGATCTCCTCTCATTCTTCTGAACTCGAGCGAATACAATCCTAGATGATTTAATCTTTCATCATAAGTCAACCCCTTCATCCCAGGGATCAACCTAGTAAACCTCCTCTGGAATGTCTCCAAAGCCAGTATATCCTTCCTCAAATATGGAGACCAGAACTGGACACAGTACTCCAGTTGCGGTCTCACCAGTACCTTATACAGTTGCAACATTACCTCCCTACTCCTGAATTCCATTCCTCTAGTGATGAAGGTCAACATTCCATTTGCCTTCTTAATAACCTGCTGCACCTGCAACCTAACTTTTTGCGATTCATGCACAAGCACTCCCAAGTCCCTCTGCACAACAGCATGCTGTAGTTTTTCAACCTTTAAATAATATTCAGCTCTTTTATTTTTCTTGCCAAAGTGGATAACCTCACACTTACTAACATTGTACTCCATCTGCCAGACCTTTGCCCACTCATCCAGCTTAACTATATCCCTCTGCAGGCTCTCCACATCCTCATTACAATTTGCTCTTCCACTCAATTTGGTGTCATCCGCAAACTTGGCTACACTACATTTTGTCCCCTCCTCCAAGTCATCAATGTAAATGATGAACAGTTGTGGGCCTAACACTGACCCCTGCGGCACCCCACTTTCCACTCTCTCCCAACTTGAAAAACTCCCATTTATCCCGACTCTCTGCCTCCTGTCAGACAACCAATTTTCAATCCAGGCCAATATACTTCCCCGGACTCCATTTTCCTGTAACTTACTGATAAGTCTCTTGTGCGGCACCTTATCAAACGCTTTCTGGAAATCCAAATATACAACATGAACCTGTTCCCCTCTATCCACCGCACCCATTATATCCTCAAAGAATCCTAACAAGTTTGTCAAACAAGATCTTCCCTTTCTAAAACCATGCTGCGTCTGCCTGATTGAACCCTTACGTTCCAAAAGTTTCACTATTTCATCTTTAATGACGGCTTCAAGCATTTTTCCAACCATAGACGTTAAGCTAATTGGCCAATAATTTCCAGTCTTCTGCCTACATCCCTTCTTAAAAAGTGGCATGACATTTGCTGTCTTCCAGCCTGCCGGGAACTGCCCAGAATCCAAGGAATTTTGGTGTATGACCACCAATGCATCAACTATAACTTCTGCCATTTCCTTCAGAACCACATTCTGTGGCACCACGTATAATGTTATCATTAGCCTGGTATGTGAGAGGTTGATAAAAGGTAATTGGCCTGAATTATTAAACCCATTTCTTTGAACAGGTGTGGTCTGACCTCTTGAGTATGTCCAGCAACTTCTGTTAACAAATTTTGTCTTTTAAAGATGCTTTGAAACAGGACACGCCAGAAACAGTCAGTCAGGCCAAATCAAGGAGCTTCTGTGCTCTGTGCAGAGATTCCTAATTCCACTTTACTCAATTTTGCTTCTCTGTAAAAACATGAAAATAAGTCATGTGTCCTGTCTTCTTTCTGAGCAGGCACAGCTCTCAGATAAATTCTGATTCTATTTCTACCTTCCAGTTCTGGCCATATTTTATAACACTAATACCATGCATTTGTATAGAACAAAGATCATGATGTGCTGACCGCCTCCATACCAATCTAACTTTTCCCACCCATAACTCTCAACTTTCTTTCATCCATTTGCTTTTCTAGGAATGCTTTAAATGTGCTTATTGTACCAGCATCCACCGCCTTCCCTGGCAATGCATTCCAGGCACTCCCCAAGACTTTCCTCCACTTACCTTACATGTATATCCTCTGGTATTGGTCATTGTATAGGAATAAAAGAAAAAAAGGCTCTGCTGTCCACAATATCTGTGTCTCCCATAAAATTGTACATCTCTATTAAGTTGACTCATTCTTCATAAGGTATGTCCTCTAATTCAGGCAGCATCCTGGTAAATCTCCTCTGCACCCTCTCTAAAGCTTCCACATCCATCCAATAGAATTTCTATCATTGTAATTTTAATGCGAGTGTAATTAATTCAAATTTGAAATTGTACCAATGACTGTGGTGGAGCCAGGTAAACTAATGCTTGATCAAAGGGGAGAAAGGGGCAGAAAGGTGTGGGATAGGAATTCCGAAGCTGAGGCATTAACATCAGTTGGTATGGACACTGGTGACACAGAAACAGAAAACTGGAAGATGATGAAAAATGTTTGTCTGGAACTCTGGCCTCCAAAATTCTGGTTCATAACCATCCACAGAAATCTTGAGTGGTTATAGATCTGAGTGATTCATAATGACAAGGATGGGTGGAACTACAGAAGATTTGTAAGTGGGAATGTAATTTTAAAATTGTTTTAATCTTTCTGGACTATGTAATCATATTTGGTAACATTATCTGCCTGTGTCATTAAGGTTTGCATTGTCTCTTCCTTCCACATCAAGAATCGTTCAACTTAACTGCCTTTGGGCAATAAAACTGCTTGGAGGAATCCAGAGCACCCTGCTTCTACCCCTCTGTTTTTACCCCTCTGTTTCTAGCTCTCTGTTTCCATCCCTCTGTTTCTAGGGGTGTGTAGCCAAGTGATGTAGCTAGTCAAGTCACTACCTCACAACATCAGAGATCTGCATTCAATCCTAACCTTCAGTACTGTCTGTGTGGAGTTTGCATAGTCTCCCTCTAATTAATCGGGTTTCCTCTGTGTGTTCTGGATTCCTCCTAACTGTTGGTTGATTAATTGGCCATTATAAGTTAGTGCTAGGAGAGGGGAGTTGATGGGCATTTGATGGAAAGCAATACATGGAAATAGACTCATTGAACTGAATGATACCTTTCAATGTTTTGGAAAAAAAATGAAAGCTAGCTTGGCCAGCAGAAACTTTGGATTAGACAGATAAACTCACCCGCCCTGCTTTTGAATCAATTTCAAGTTCTGCAAACTGGTCTGTCTCATTTCAGCAATAAACCATAGCTTCATTACAGCAAAACAGTTTTATTGTCTGAATTTTTTTTCAGGCTTCAAATAATAGTACAAATTGACTAGTTAATACCACTGTCAATCAAGTCAAGTGGTCTGCTCTACTAGATGTGATTGACTGATTTTGTACACATAATATGAAAGTAATAATCCTCTCCTCATTGTATTTCATAGGAAAATTACATTGGTATGGTTAAATCTGCATAGTTTTTGAACTAACGTTTGATTCTAACCTTTTATGCACTCATTTTTCTCAGTGTCTTTACATAACTCCCCAATCTTGCTCACCAGACACCTCTGTTCCTCTCAAATTTCTGATGCATATTTATTTAATGCATCATTCCTTACAATTGATCAAGAGCGAAAAAAGGATGCGACCTGTGTGAATTCAATCAATTCGATGAGCCAACCTGGAACAGTTGCAAACACAAATAAAATATTTTAACCATTACACTTCAAAGCTGCTTTGGTTTTATTTACTTATTTATAAGATGTTGCTGTCACTGGAAGGCAAGAATTTATTTCTCATTCGGTATAACTATTGGGAAAGTGGAATGAACAGTGTCCTTAAACTGTTGTGGGTCTTCTACTGGAATGGGATGCTTCCACATGCTTTTGAGGGTGGGAGTTCCTGGATTTTCACTAAGTGCCAACGTGGGAATGACAATATGCAATTTGGAGAGGGTCCACGAAAAGTGGTGTTTCCAAGCACCTGCTACTATTGATCCCCCTTGGTTGGAGAGAATATGAGTCTTGAGGATGTTGTTGAAGACACCTCAGGAAGTATCTGAGTGTATTTTGAAGCTGACATAAAATGCGGCACAAAATTAGGTGATCTCAGACATTATTAAGAAGGGTGTGTCTAAAGCTAAATGTCTAAATCTAGGCACCACATTTTAAGAAGAAAACCAAAACAAGAGAAGGGTATAGAGATTTATCATAATGTTACAAGGGAAGCCTGCAAGCTCACACCAAGACACAAGAGAAACTTGTCCGTGAACTACTCTTTGCAGACGATGCCGCTTTAGTTGCCCATTCAGAGCCAGCTCTTCAGCGCTTGACGTCCTGCTTTGCGGAAACTGCCAAAATGTTTGGCCTGGAAGTCAGCCTGAAGAAAACTGAGGTCCTCCATCAGCCAGCTCCCCACCATGATTACCAGCCCCCCCACATCTCCATCGGGCACACAAAACTCAAAACGGTCAACCAGTTTACCTATCTCGGCTGCACCATTTCATCAGATGCAAGGATCGACAATGAGATAGACAACAGACTCGCCAAGGCAAATAGCGCCTTTGGAAGACTACACAAAAGAGTCTGGAAAAACAACCAACTGAAAAACCTCACAAAGATAAGCGTATACAGAGCCGTTGTCATACCCACACTCCTGTTCGGCTCCGAATCATGGGTCCTCTACCGGCACCACCTACGGCTCCTAGAACGCTTCCACCAGCGTTGTCTCCGCTCCATCCTCAACATCCATTGGAGCGCTTACATCCCTAACGTCGAAGTACTCGAGATGGCAGAGGTCGACAGCATCGAGTCCACACTGCTGAAGATCCAGCTGCGCTGGATGGGTCACGTCTCCAGAATGGAGGACCATCGCCTTCCCAAGATCGTGTTATATGGCAAGCTCTCCACTGGCCACCGTGACAGAGGTGCACCAAAGAAAAGGTACAAGGACTGCCTAAAGAAATCTCTTGGTGCCTGCCACATTGACCACCGCCAGTGGGCTGATAACGCCTCAAACCGTGCATCTTGGCGCCTCACAGTTTGGCGGGCAGCAACCTCCTTTGAAGAAGACCGCAGAGCCCACCTCACTGACAAAAGGCAAAGGAGGAAAAACCCAACACCCAACCCCAACCAACCAATTTTCCCCTGCAACCGCTGCAATCATGTCTGCCTGTCCCGCATCGGACTTGTCAGCCACAAACGAGCCTGCAGCTGACGTGGACTTTTTACCCCCTCCATAAATCTTCGTCCGCGAAGCCAAGCCAAAGAAGAAAGACAAGGGAAGAGAATTTTTAGTTCTGGACAGAAGAGTGGGGATGCTATTGTTAGGAAGACATTTAATACAGATGTTCAAGATCATTAGGAGTATTGACATAGTAATCAAACAAGGTACATGTTATTGAACAAGTTCCCAAATAAAAATAAATTCCTGGGACTCTGGGAAAAGCACAGGGGATTGGGAGCAATTGGAAAGATTTTTTTCAAGGATGAGCCAAATTTTCCTGCACTGTAAGATTCTGATTCTTAAATTTGCTGTTAATTGCTTAATTTCCTTGTTTGAAATTACAAATATCTAGAGGTATAAAGTTGGAACTATTGCAAACAAAAAGAAAACTGGTCAAGTTTTCCATTACAATTTTTCATTAACCCTGTTTCTGGAAAAGAGGATGATAATAAAGGGGAAAAGATACTTGGGACCTTTAAAAATAATTTATGCCATCAAAAATATTGGCCTGCGAGCATTTGTACCTAATTGGCATTTCTTTTTTGTAAGGATGGTAATATTTTTAGAGTAATGATTAAAATCATCAACATTGATGATGAATTAATTAGGTAGAACATAATCTCAGATATAAATGCTTTTAAATATCTTGATAGAAAACCATCTCGCACTGCCCAATGCATTGCTTAATTTAATGAACTTCAGTTGCTGTAGATTTTTCCTGGGACTGCAACAAAAAAAAACCCAGTGTTGTTTGAATCATCTCAAACACATTTTCAGACGAAGTATTAATTGCTTCGAAGAACCAGTTTTGAGTTCTTTCTCTCTTTCACTTTTTTGATACGTTCAGTGTGAAGAAACAAGCTCAAACTACAAAGGCTATTCTACAGGCTATTCTAGCTTAAAACTTGCACACAAGGTTCAGTATCCCTCTGGCTCCATGTGCTCTACTGCTTACACAAGTGCCAGTGTGAGCCTTTAGTTGGGGCCAGTGAATGGCAGCTTCCCAGGTTACCTCCCTCCAGGTACAGTGGGTTTCCCCCTGTGCCGTCGGGCACAGGTAGTCACAGACTGTCTAGTGGTTGTATCACCACACACTTAGTTCTCATTTTTTCTCTCTCTCTCCATCTTTAACACTCTCTCCTCCTCATGTGCTAACTCAACACTGATTCAGCTTCCTTATCAGACATGGCTCCAGCCTGGTTGCTAGGCTGTGTACAGTGAAGTAACATCCTGGACGTAGCATGGATCATGATGTTAATCTTGAACATACCTGAACATAATTCTGAATACTGCTTAAGCCATGCATCAGACATGGCCTACTGACACTAGAGGAAATTGCAGCCTGATATCCCATGTATTTTTTTTTCTCTTCAGAGTCATTGCCTAGCTTATTGAGTATTTCAAGTCCTTACTCTTCTTATTAAAGGAGTCAGGGTCCTAGGGAATGGTGGCAGCAAAGTATATGATTAGCCATGATCTTATTGCATAGCAGATTCAAAAACACAAATGTCAATTTTGGCTTCATTAAAGAGGTATAAGAACTCCAGATGCTGAAATCTGGGGCAAAAGCAAACTACTGGAGTAACTCCCATGACATTCCCATGCATGTCTGCCTTCTGCATCATCCATTGTCAAGGTAAGACCAACTAAACCTGAGGTTAATAAAAACATATTCCTTCTGGACAGCCAAAAACCCATTGGCATATGAATCATTTTTATCAATTTTAACCTCCACCTCTAACTGATTTGACTGTTTCCATCTCTTATTACTCCTGATTTTTCTCTCTGACCTCCTTCCTCCATGGCCTCTCCATCTGTCTTTCCACCTGTCCAATGCCATATTACCTCTTAGTTCCTCCCAAGACTCTTCCCTGCTCTTTATTTTCTCCTCTTGAATTACTTGATTTCACCCCTCCTACCTTATTCTTTAAAAAAGTTCCTGACCCACCAATGTTTACTGACCATTTCTCTCCATGGAAGCAGCCTTTGACACATTGAGTGCCTCCAGCTCTCATTGTTTGCTCAAGATTTCAGCATTTGTAATTTTGGCGTTTTTCTGCTGGAGAAATTCAGAGGGTCAAGTATCATCTGTAGTTTATGCTCTGTTCTGTTGAGATGTTTTTCAAATACACTAGCATAAAACTGTAATTTTAACAAATACCGCTTACTTCCATAATAAAGCCATTGGAGTTTGAATCAGGAGAAATATATCTTGTGCCTGACAAGAAATGTATCTCTTCACTTTTTGGATGATATTTGATGGGTTTGTTAGATTCATGGTTTGCAATGAACCCAAAATATTTCACAGCTGATTGCTGGCTGTTTTCTAACAACCACCTAGTTTCCTGGCTATCAAATTGTTCTCTGAACCGTAGAGAAACCAAATTCTGTGTTACAAATGAGAAAACAGCTTCAGAGGGAGCTTGCTTTCTAATCTGGAGCCCAGAAGCAACCCTGTCCATCAGGATTATTCAAGCAGAATTGTACATTTTTCACAATAAAAAAAAACATTTAAATTACCGTTCAGATTACATGATCAAGTTATTTTGCAACAAATGAAACATGATAAAAATTAGAAATATAAAATTGTACTGTTAAATCAAAGCAGAGAAAATAAGGACTGGAAATTGTTGATGAAAATGCTAAAAGGCTGTGAGTGTATTTAAGAAAAATATATTTTCCAAATGTTCTCTTTCCTTACAGTCTTGGCAGATCAATTTATTTTGATCAATAAAGTCACACTAGCAATTTGTTTACTTCATCTTATGTTTATGGAGCATTTGATAAATGATAGCTGGCTATTTCGCCTACCTCTCAGTATCAAGACTTACGTGCATGAGATGGCATGGATGAAAATTGTATAATTACTCTTACTTCTCTCACCAAAGAAAGAGTTCATCCACACTTTGTTTTAAGTATAGGCCCTATGGCAAAGGCCTTAAGGAAAATTTGTGTTTTTTTGTGGATGTACTACCACTAGCCTACTGCTGGGTGTGATCTCTATACCTGCAGAAGGGCCACCTAGGGGCTGACTCCACCTGGCCAGCTGTTAATCAGCCGATCCGAATATAAGCCTGAGATGGCCCCTCCTGACCCAGTCACTCATGAACCACCGCAGCTGAAATGGGTGTGTACAGACTTTTAGCAGAATAAAGCCTGTAGTACAGTCTTTTGAATTTTGTGCTACCACAGCACGTCACACCGTTTTTATTTAGTCAGTTTTTGGGATGGCAGGGATATTTGCCCTTGAGAAAATCATGTGGATCCATTTGCTTGAATTTCTGCAGTCCTGATGAAAATGGTCACAAATTGCCATAGAAGAGGGAGATTCAGGATTTAGATCCAATGACAATGAGGAAACGGCGATGGATTTTGAGGTTAGGATGATGTTCACTTTGGAGGGGAACTGAAATATAGTGATATTCCTCTGCACCTTCTATCCTTGTTCATCTCATATTATAGATTATGGATTGCTGTGACAGTAGTTTTCAGAGGTTACACACACCACCTATTTTGTATTGGTCGTGGAAGGAAAGAAACCTTGGGTGCAAATCATGTGCACTGCTCTACTTTAATGGTGTCAAGTCTCTTAAGAGTTATTTGACTGCACTGAATCAGCTTTGATTAATTTATACAGTAAAACCTCCAACATCCGGAACTTATAAGGATTAGTAGGTGCCGGATTAGTGAAGTTGCTGGTTGCTTGAAATTGTATGTTGTATGGATTGACACCAATTTTAAACTTACGTATTTTTTACCTATTTATTTTCTGCTTTTTTTAATGCTGTTTGCTTGAGGCTGCCAGTTGCTTGAATTCCAGATAATGGGGATAGAGAAATATTTTAGATATTTGGAAAATCAAAACAACTGCACATGCTGAAAATTTTAAATAAAACCAGGAAATGCTGTAAAGAGAAGATCAGGCAGCATTTGTGGGAAGAGAAACAAAATTAATGTTTCTGGTTGGATTTGGTTCTGTCATAGTGTTTGCAATCTGGAACGTACTAAGCCCTGCCCAATTGGAAACCTAGTAACTAAATATTCTGCCTTGTTAGACTTTCTGGACAAGAGGGGATGGATAACCTGCCCCTCCATTCCAAAAAAATAGCCAATTCCAACAGCGTATATATTTCAAACCATAAACCTACAATGAATTTTCCTGGATGCTTTTTGACAGCTCATCAGCTGTTGATGGTCTTCAAATCATGTTTAAATGTCTCTGATTGTCAGCAACATTTTTAAATTGTTCAAACTGATTATAATCATTAAATAATGTAATTACTTAAAAAAAAATCATGACATTGAATAAAACAATGAAGATTTCCAGTAGTCTGGTCTGTATCATAAGGAATGAGGTCTATACCTTTACCCAATGCAAAGCCAATGTGAAAATTAAGCTACTTTGTCAGAGCCTCAAGAGTCCAAGCTAATCACATTCTGTGAATAATGGGATTTCCATCAACAGAACTAGCAAATTATAAATGATGACACAGCAAACATCTCTTCAATTATGTTCTCATCAAGCACTTTAATTTAATCTGCCATTCAAAGTTAGATTTGTTGTCATTGGTTAAACTCAGCATTAATATTCTTCACGAATTCACCGATAACAAATCAATTTAAACACCATGTTTTCATATCCTGCTTAATTATCATCATTAGACAAAACTCCTGCTGTCCATTACCAAGGTTCCCTTTGATTGAGAGATGAGCACATAAATTTGGCTGGCATTGCTGTGTAATGATGAAGGGCTTGTTGGGGGTGCCTATTTTTAGGCGAGACACTGCGGTGTATGAAAGTATGCTGATATCCAAATCCATATCATAGATATGAGTTAAAATCTCACTAAGGTAGTTAGGTTTGTTTTATAATTAAATCAAATCTGAAATGTAACTGTAGGTGACCATGAAGATTTTAAATTTCCTTAAGACTATTCCCTGCAATTTTGTTTTATTTGACACTATCATCTGCACTTTTGTTTCTATTCTTGAAAGACCTGTCATACCATGTATAGGTTGACTTACCTGGATAGCATACAAAATAATTTTTTCACTGTATCTCATTAACATGACAATAAACAAGAACAATTTAAAATCTTCATGGCCACCTACAGTTACATTTCAGATTACATTCCAATGGAGTGTGGGACTATTTTGATGGGGCGTGGGGTGTAGGAATAATTTTGGAAATAATTTAGAAGTTGGTTTTAAAAAATAAACTTGTTAGGTTGGTGTGAAAGATGTGACTTGGCAACAGAGTCAATGCAACATAATTGAGATAACTTCCAAGTAAAATCACTTTGTTCTTATTTTCATAACATGTATTTTTGCTCTTTCGATGTTTCTCTGTTGTTATCCTTGGAATTATATTTTTTTCTGACCGGTCTTATTATCATTCATTCCAAATTACCTCATTGGAGATGAGGATTCCAAATTATCTCAACAATCATGTGACTGTCCACACCCCTTTACTTTTTCAGTTCAACAGTGATGAAACCTGTATCTGTATGTATCTTTGTGCACTAGCGTACTGATGGCGGGGGCATCCACCCCAGGCATCAGCCTATGGGGTACTCCAAAACTGGTAAAAAAAATAGGGAACCCAGAAAGTATGAGGCTAGTGCAGTTTTGATGCACTCACTGCAAGAAAAAATGTCTCAAGAAAAAATGTCTGCTCATGTTTTTTTCTGATGTTTTCTTAGGGTCAGTGTTTTTCCTTTCATTCGATCATTACTTTTATCACATTTTTCAATTTTAAGACATAAAATATTGATTAATCTGTTTCAGGGAGCTCACGCTGTTGTATTAATTTGTTTCAGGGAGCCCATGCTGTTGTATATTCAAAATGAGCAGACCAAGCAAGCAAAAGGTTATTCAGTGGAGTTCTTGAAGTTTGGGTTTATACCTGCTGTATACAATGAAACTTTTTGCCTATTACGCCAACAAACTTTGACAAATGATCAATGAAAGCAGACCGTCTTGAAGCTCATTTGAGCACTTCCTAACCATGTCAATTCAAAATTGGAATATTTTAAATCACTGAAAAGGTTTGAAAATAAATCAAAATTCACTTCATTATTCGCTGCACAAACTATAGCCCAAAAGTGTACCCTTGAAGCTAACTATGAAATTTCTCTGCCGATAGCAAAACATGGGGAGGAACTGATTAAATACCCAATGTCATTGTTACTCAAGAATTTCTGTGATCAAGTGTATCAATGCCATCAAAGCTAATGCCAAATATGAATGTCTGTTTAAGCAGGTTTGTGTCAATAAAAATGCAGAACATGAGAGAATATTGCTTCACATATCAGTAAGGTGGTTGTGAAGAGAAACTGCTTCAAAAGGTTTATTGAACAGTTTGATCTCCTCAGTGAGTTTTTGAAGGACAAACCTGAAATGAAGCTCTTGCTAACCACAGATGGCAAAGCTTATCTGAGTTACTTGATGGACATTTTTGAGAAACTAAATACATTGAACAAGCAACTTCAAGTAGCAAATATGTTGCTCATTGATGTAAAAACAAAGATATTTGGATTCATGACACTTCTAGAATTATGCCAAAGGAATATTTCTGCAAGAAATTTCAGTCAATTCTATTGGTTGAATAAATATGAGGTTGTGGCAATGCTTGTTACATGCAGTCGGCGGGGCAGTCACAGCAGAGATGGCGAGGCATTCCCATCTCTTCCGCTCCATGACGGAAGTTGACCTGCAAGTGGTAGAGCATATACGCAGTCGAGCTGCACAGCTGAATAGCAAATATGCAAAGTTTAAATAAAGGTTCCTGTGGTGTCCTCACAGCTCACAGTCTTTGTCTCCAGTCGTCCGTTCACTCTCTTTCCTCCAGCAAGCTACAAGGTGTAATGGAAGATTTAAACTGTGTTTTTTACTTTTGGAGCCTTTGCTTCTGCAAGGCTGAGAACCTGCTTGTTTTTTAGAATCAGCAGACATAATCTAATTTACATGATGAGGCCCAGCATGCATATGAATTAGTAGACACACCTAAATTCCACCATGGGGCCCAGGATGCAGTTGAATCAGAAGACATTATCTAATTTACACCATGGGGCCCAGGGATGCATATGAATCAGTAGACATTATCCAATTTCCACCATGAGGCCCAGAGATGCAGTTGTCTTTTGTTGGTCGCAGACTGTCAGGTGACCTTGAAGATAATTAAATCATTTGTTCAAAGAGATAAGATCTGAAGTAAACAACTTTTGGGTAATATAAGCCATGGTCCCACTGTCGAAGTTTGAGACTCTCCAAGAGGCGGCAACATCTCTCAGCAAGAAGAAGATCTTCAAAAGTCCAGCTAACATCCCAGTCGAGGGAGGTGGAGAAGCTGCTACCGGCACGCCGACAATCTACTACAAGTGTACAGTCATTGCCTCGCTTCGGCAGCTGGGACCAGTCCAAGGGTTGATAAGTATAACTGGGAAGGGCTTGCATATTGTAGTGTGAATTCAGCTTTAGATTTAGTAATAAACATTTGTATAAACTGAACTGCTCTAGGTGTGTGTGTGTCTATTTTCTTTCGATAGCTCAAACACTGACCAATCTAAAACGAACAAAATGAGAGGTATAAGTTTACCCAAGACACAAGGTAACTAATGCTGCTAAAACCTCATTGTTGACCATTTGAAAATGTTGGATACTGACTTCAATGATACATTTTGTGATTTAAAGGCAATGGATTTTCCCTCTTGGTTAACTCAGCCATTGCTAGTGGATTTAGCTGAAACTTCAGTACAATACCAAGAGGAGTTATCTGAGTTGCAACATGATGAATCTTTGAAAACTGTTCAAAGTGTAAGGAACCATGATGTGGTTGACTAACAAGATCGAAAAGAAATACCAAAACTCAACTACTTTAGCAAAGGAATTACTTTCCATTGTCTTATTTAGTAGAATGTGGTTCTTAGGGGTTTGCTACAAGCTAAAAGAAACCAACTGGAAATTACAAAAAATGGAAATTTAAGGTTGAAACTAACAAAATTAGTCTCTTAAATCAAATAAAATCTGCTGCCATCGTCAGGGGCAACGTTCCCACTGAAGTGATGACAATTATTAAATGTGTGTTTGAGATGGCTGACATATTGAAGTAGTAGTTGAATATGAAAATGTGTTCCAGCGTTTTCCTAACCTTAATCATATTGAAATACACTTACAGTAAATTATTTAATTAAAACTTCTTTTGAATATATAACTTTTTCTGATTTTTTTTTGAAAAATTAATGGGGGGCCTAAGGCAAAAAAAGTTTGAGAACCACTGGATTAGGTGTTAAATCGAGGAACTGTCAGGAAGATGCAAAAGACTTCACTAGCATTGCCTGAAGAAGAAGAGACACCTCTTTGGTCATTGTGTTTCATATTCATCCCTCTTCTAATCAACAACTCAAAAGAGGATGTAGTGGATGGATAGTTTCTTCCTACCTATTCTTTCTCCCCAGGGTGGACATGTCCAAAACAACAAGGTAAAGGTATAAGAGCAAGAGGTAGCAAATTGAGAGGGGATCCAAGGGGGTTCCTCATAAGAACATAACATAAGAAATAGGAGCAGAAGTAGTCCATCCGGCCCATCGAGTCTGCTCCACCATTCAATGAGATCATGGTTGATCTGACAATGGACTCATCTCACCTACCTGCCATATCCCTTAATTCCACTACTATGCAAAATTTTATTCAATCTTGTTTTAAATATATTTACTGAGGTAGCCTCCACTGCTTCAAAAGGCAACAAATTCCATAGATTTGCCAGCCTTTGCGAAAACTATTTCCTCCTCATCTCTGCCTAAATCTACTACCCCTAATCCTGAGGCTATGTCCCCTCATTCTAGTCTCTCCGCCAGTGGAGTTCTCATTCCAGTTCTCCACCTGCAATTCACACAAAGTATTTGGCAGGCCTGAGAAAAAGAGTGGCCACCTCCTGATCTTAGTTTCATGTGTTCTAGTGTAAGACAGTCCAAAACATTTGGAATGGAATGTCAGAGACAAGCTAATAACTCCCCACTAATCACCCCTTTGGCAACTACCCCTGTGAGCACAAGAAATGCTACACCTTCTCCCTCACTAGTATTTGGAGCCCCATACAGTCTTTGCAAGTGAAGCAACACTTCACTAGAGAATCAGTAGGAGTCATCTACTGTATCCGGTGCTCCTGTTGTGGCCTCCTTTACATCAGAGAAACTGAACTTAGGCTGGGAGATTGTTTTGTTGAGGTCATTTGCATAGTCTGCTGATCAGCGTTTTAATTGTAAACCTCATTCCTACACCAACTTGTCCATCCATGGCCTTATGTAATGCCAAACTGAAGCAACCAGCAAATTGGAAGAATAATACCTAATATTCCATCTGGGCACTCTCCAACCAGACACCATTAATATTAACATCTCCAGTTTCCATTAGATGTCTCCCCAAGTGTCTCTTTTCCTATCCCTCTTTCCTCCAGATCTCCAACCTCTTCCCCTTTCCCTCTCCATTCAGAGAGCTACCCCTTCCCCCTATCATTTCTCAGATGTTTTCTATCCTATCACCCATATCCACCTATGACCTCTTCTTATCTGTTAGCCTGAACTTCTCACCTGGTAACTTCCTCCCTCCTCTCTCCCCACTTTTTTTATTGAGGCACCTGACTGCTTTTTGCTGACACTCTGATGAAGGGCTCGGGCCTAAAATTATGGTTACCCAATTGATGCTGTGTGACCTTCTGAGTTTCTCCAGTACTCTTCTGTGTTGCACTAATAATTAGCAAAATGTTCTACACAATATAACAAGCATCAATTAATATGTAAGTTCTTGTATAATTTATTTGTACATTTTAAATCATTACAGATAAATTCATTTAGCTTATTTATCATAGTAACATTTTACTGAACCATAAGGATCATTTGTCCAATGAGAATGAGAGGGGCATTGACAAAATAACTATCTATTTTGAAATGTCCCTGCTCAGAAAATATAATTTAATTATATAGTTATGCAGAGGTTAGACTCACCGGGATAACTAATATATGGAGATTTTCACATTTAAGCCATCAAATAGGATGGGTGAAAGACTGCAGAAATATTATAGTTTCATGAGTAATAATTGAATGTCTTCAGAAACCATTTCTCTTGGTCATGCTCATGGCGTGAAGTCAAAGCATCAAAACTCTGTGGCTATCAGTGGAATTATTAAAGTTCAAAATAAATCCAAATTGCACAGCAGTTAATTAGTTCAGTTTATGTGGGTGGCAAAGCAGCAGAGAAATCTGTCAAACTGGCTGAGGACTTTGGAAAAGACTGTTTTAAGTTTCAAATTGCAAACAGTGAATATTGATTCCAAAATAAAAGCATGATTTAAAATGTTTTGATAGAGTAAAAGGCAATGTATATGACTGATTCAGTCAATGTTATCTCTCTTATTCATTTCCTGTGGATTTGGATGTCATGGGCAAATTGAGCATTTATTGCCCATCCTTCATTGCCCTATAAAAAAGTGGGGGATGGGCTGCTTATTCATCAGAGGATATGACTGCAATTGTGAGGTGCTTATGTTGGATGAGCCCTTAAACCAAGGACAACACATTACTTTAATCTCTCAATGTAAAATATCCCACAGCACTACTTCAAAGATGAGCAGGCCAATTCTTCCCAATATCAGAAGCCAGTTATTATCCTCTAACCAATATCACTAAAAAGAGTTTGCCTGCTTAACATCATACTGTGCTTAGGAAGCTTGCATGTCTCCATCGTGGTCAACTTCAGCAATGAGTTTACATTTTCAGATCACTGCAGGACAATCCAATCTGACTTATTTTAAAATTTTAATTTTAGATATACAGCACAGTAACAGGCCCTTACTTCCAAATCACACCCATGTGACCAATTAACCCACTAGCTCCATCCGTCTTTGGAATGTGGGAGTAAACGGAGCACCTGAAGAAAACCCATGCAGGTCATCGGGGAACATACAAACTCCTTACAGAGACCGCTGGATTTCAACATGGGATTCAATTGTGCTTGTGTTATGCAAACTGCTATGCTATCCATACCAGGCTAAAAAATAAAAATTATTTGTGATAAAATAAATCACAACAAAAATTATGGAGCTGCAAGTTTTACAACCATTTAAATATTTACAACCATTTAAATTAAGGTGCAAAGCTGTCAATGGAACAATGCAAAGCATACTGCGGCATAAAACCTTCTGTACTTGTCACCAGATCCACTTGCATTTTAATTTTTCTTTCACTATTTTCAAGGCAGTAATGCAAATGAACTTGCTTTCACACATCCAGCAAGTTGCAGTTGTTAGAATATGAAGATCAGGAGGAGGCTATTTACTTCGTTCAGCTTGTACTGCCATTGATAGAGATCAATCTGCGACCTAATTTCATTGACCTAACATTTCCTCTTAACAAACAACACCTCTGGTTATCCAAACTCCATCTGTCTTGACTCTAAAAATTTATAATTGACCTCACCTCAGCACAGGAATGCAGATTTTTCACCTTCTTAGAAATATTATAAATAATTTCATTCATCAGCTATTAGACTGACAGCTTGAATTTTAGTGTTGTGTAGCTTTTAATGTTCCTGTCACTGCTCCAATGGTTTGGGTTTGATTTTGATCTCTGTTGCCTTCTGTATTTAATTTCAAATTTTTCCTTTCAACTGTGTGGATTTCACACAGGTAACCTAGTTTCACCCAAAGATCTGGTTGTTAGAAGTATTAAAAATAAACAAAAACATTCAGTAATTTCTCTTCTTTGGCTTGGCTTCGCGGACGAAGATTTATGGAGGGGGTAAAAAGTCCACGTCAGCTGCAGGCTCGTTTGTGGCTGACAAGTCCGATGCGGGACAGGCAGACACGATTGCAGCGGTTGCAAGGGAAAATTGGTTGGTTGGGGTTGGGTGTTGGGTTTTTCCTCCTTTGCCTTTTGTCAGTGAGGTGGGCTCTGCGGTCTTCTTCAAAGGAGGTTGCTGCCCGCCAAACTGTGAGGCTCCAAGATGCACGGTTTGAGGCGTTATCAGCCCACTGGCGGTGGTCAATGTGGCAGGCACCAAGAGATTTCTTTAGGCAGTCCTTGTACCTTTTCTTTGGTGCACCTCTGTCACGGTGGCCAGTGGAGAGCTCGCCATATAACACGATCTTGGGAAGGCGATGGTCCTCCATTCTGGAGACGTGACCCACCCAGCGCAGCTGGATCTTCAGCAGCGTGGACTCGATGCTGTCGACCTCTGCCATCTCGAGTACTTCGACATTAGGGATGAAAGCGCTCCAATGGATGTTGAGGATGGAGCGGAGACAACGCTGGTGGAAGTGTTCTAGGAGCCGTAGGTGGTGCCGGTAGAGGACCCATGATTCGGAGCCGAACAGGAGTGTGGGTATGACAACGGCTCTGTATACGCTTATCTTTGTGAGGTTTTTCAGTTGGTTGTTTTTCCAGACTCTTTTGTGTAGTCTTCCAAAGGCGCTATTTGCCTTGGCGAGTCTGTTGTCTATCTCATTGTCGATCCTTGCATCTGATGAAATGGTGCAGCCGAGATAGGTAAACTGGTTGACCGTTTTGAGTTTTGTGTGCCCGATGGAGATGTGGGGGGGCTGGTAGTCATGGTGGGGAGCTGGCTGATGGAGGACCTCAGTTTTCTTCAGGCTGACTTCCAGGCCAAACATTTTGGCAGTTTCCGCAAAGCAGGACGTCAAGCGCTGAAGAGGTGGCTCTGAATGGGCAACTAAAGCGGCATTTTACAATGTTACTAAATTCATATTCTTCATATAAGGTGTCCACATCGTAACAAAAAAAATCATAATTATTATGTAAATTATGTTCTATTTTCTCCATATAGATACACGACTTCAACTCTTAATGCCATCAAGTTAAATTTAACTCCACTTCTTCTTTCCAAGACATGGCAATACATTTACGAATAACTGTCAATGTTAGATGAATAAACGCTGTCTGAAACTTATCCAATCCTAAGTCCATTAATGGAGTAAAATAGCCTAACAAAAAAAATTTTGGATCTAAAGGAAATTGAATTTTAAACAAATTTTGAAGAGAAATCCTCATTTTAAACTAGAAAATGATGAACTTTATCACAAAACCAAACAGAATGTAGAAATGTTCCAACACATAATCCACACCTAAAACACAAACCTGAATTACTAAATCCATTTTTTTTTCTATTTTTCAGGGGTTAAATATAAGTGATGCAAAAAATTATAATGAACTTACATTAATTAATTTAGTCAACCCATCATAATACATATTATCCCAATCCACCTGACTAATCTCACAACTTAAATCCTGCTCCCATTTAATCCTAGATGTATCTAAAAAAAATTAACCATAGTATCTTGTAATAATGCACACATCCCTGATATGAAAAGCTTTATCTGAAAATTATGAAACCATAAATTCAAATTTAGATAACTTTTTAATTTCTCTTCCAAAATTATCTTTCACTAATGCCCTAATTTGGTAATAGACAAACAGAGAATTCTCTAAAATTCCAAATTTCTCTTTAAGCTGATTAAATAATAAAAATGTACCTTCTTCCAAACAATCATGCAATCTTTTTTATTCCTTTAGGAACATAGGAACATAGGAAGTAGGAACAGGAGTAGGCCAAAAATGGCCCATCGAGCATGCTCCGCCATTCAATACGATCATGGCTGATCTGATTTATGACCTAACTCCACCTACCTGCCTTCTCCCCATATCTCCTAATTCCTCTATCATGTAAAAATTTATCTAACCGAATTTTAAATATGTTTAAGGAGGCAGCCTCAACCACTTCCCTGGTTAGAGAATTCCAAACATTCACTACTCTCTGGGAAAAACTATTTTTCCTCATCTCTGTCCTAAATCTACTCCCCCGGATCTTGAGACTGTGTCCTTCCATTTTAGTTTCCCCAGCCAGCTCAAAAAACCTTCCTACATCTATCCTATTCATACCCCTCATAATCCTATATGTTTCTATAAGATCTCCTCTCATTTTTCTGAACTCGAGCGAATACAATCCTAGATGATTTAATCTTTCATCATAAGTCAACCCCTTCATCCCAGGGATCAACCTAGTAAACCTCCTCTGGACCATCTCCAAAGCCAGTATATCCTTCCTCAAATATGGAGACCAGAACTGGACACAGTACTCCAGGTGCTGTCTCACCGGTACTTATACAGTTGCAACATTACTTCCTGACTCCTGAATTCAATTCCTCTAGTGATGAAGGCCAACATTCCATTTGCCTTCTTAATAACCTGCTGCACCTGCAACCTAACTTTTTGCAATTCATGCACAAGCACTCCCAAGTCCCTCTGCACAACAGCATGCTGTAGTTTTTCCACCCTTTAAATAATATTCAGCTCCTTCATTTTTCTTGCTAAAGTGTTATCCACTTACTAACATTGTACTCCCTCTGCCAGACCTTTGCCCACTCATCCAGCTTAACTATATCCCTCTGCAGACTCTCCACATCCTCATTACAATTTGCTCTTCCACTCAATTTGGTGTCATCCGCAAACTTGGCTACACCACATTTTGTCCCCTCCTCCAAGTCATCAATGTAAATGATGAACAGTTGTGGGCCTAACATTGACCCCTGTGGTACCACTCTGCCAACCTGAAAAACTCCCATTTATCCCGACTCTCTGCCTTCTGTGAGACAACCAATTTTCAATCCAGGCCAATATACTTCCCCGGACTCCATTTTCCTGTAACTTACTGATAAGTCTCTTGTGCGGCACTTTATCAAACGCTTTCTGGAAATCCAAATATACAACATCAACCTGTTCCCCTCTATCCACCGCACCCATTATATCCTCAAAGAATCCTAACCACTTTGTCAAACAAGATCTTCCCTTTCACTATTTCATCTTTAATGACGGCTTCAAGCATTTTTCCAACTACAGACGTCAAGCTAATTGGCCAATAATTTCAAACTGCTGCTTTCGATTTTTTCACCACTTTTGGAAATTTATCCAATAATAGGTCTTACACACAATTAAAGTTACCCCCAATCAAAATATTCTCCTTAGCTTGACTTAAAATTAAGAAAGCTTCAGACACAAATTGTTCATCAACAACATTAGGTGCATACACATTCAATAAGAACCCTGATTCAGCAAACAATTAACAATTAATCATCAAAATACGACCAACTGATTCCGACAAAGAAACAAGTTCAAATGGTATTTTCTTATGAATAAAAATTGCCACTCCTCTTGCTTTTGAATTAAAGGAAGATGAAGATACATGTCCAACCCAGTTCCTCTTCAATTTCAAATGTTCTTTTTCAGTTAAATGAGTCTCCAGCAAAAATGCAATATCAACTTTCATCTATTTTATATAAGCTTGTGATAGTACAGATCTATCACCAATGTATATAGTGTATATAGCTACAGTATCTGGACTGTGCTTACAGCGATTGGCTGAGAGCTTAGCCACGCCTACTGTTTGGGCCTTAAAGGGTTGTGTCCCTAGCCAGGTTGGATTATTCCGGTCTGGTCGGCCACCTGTGAAGAGCTCCTGTCTTTTGTTAATAAAAGCCTTGGTTTGGATCAACAAGTCTTTGGTTTTTTCGACGAGCTCTACAATTTTATTAGCAAAAAGAATTTTTCTTAAAAAGGGATGGAGCATTTGACTCGGACAGAAAAACTTGACATCGACCCACAGTCAGCTACAGCCTTCAAAGCCTTTAAGTTCTGGCTGCTAAACATTGAAAACTTCCTGAGATTAATTTGGGTGGAGGAGGATAACCAGCGTCTAACAGCATTGCTGTCTATGGTGTCCTTGAGAGTCTATGAGAATATCCAGGATGAGCCATAAAGGTACTGAAAGAACTGTATGATCAACCGGTGAACAGAGTTCATGCCCGGCTCGTACTTGCGTCGAGGAAGCAACAGCCCGGCGAGTCCAGCAGGGCATATTTACAAGTATTAAAGGCGTTGGGCAAGGACTGTAACTGTGTTGACAAAACTGTTGCCGAGATCACTAGCGACCTCGTCCGGGATGCCTATGTGGCCGGGCTCCGATCGAACGAAGTGAGGCTGCGCTTGCTCGAGCAAGGCGTAGAAAAACTAGAGGACATGGCCCGGATTGCGATCACAATGGAGGATGCAGCCTTAAAGTCCATCGAGTTCTCTAGGGACTGGACCCCTCGTTCTAATGTGAGTAGAGTGCCCTTCTACCCTACCACCCCCCGAGATACTGACGGCCTGTCGGCTGCTGCTACACTGCCCCCTGCGAACCCAAAATGTTATTTTTGCGGGAGGGACAAGCACAGCAGGTCCCAGTGCCCAGCAAGAAAAGCCAGGTGCCAGAAGTGCCTTAAAAATGGCCACTTTGTCTGTAGGTCTAAAATGGCCACCGGCAAACACAGTGCCTCGTGTGAAGCCCAACCGCCACTATCCCATTCAAACTCTTCTTCCCCAGAGCTCTCGTCCAATAAGAGCGAGGGCTCCCCTGCACGGCAACACCTGACGTCACGGAGACGCTGAACCCAGAAGGGGCAGCCCACCCTTGCAACCATGGTGTTGGCCCGCCTCTCGCCCCCGTGCGGAACACTCGACCCGGCCTCGGTCCCGACTGTGGCAACCGCTGCTGCTGCCGCCACCACAGCTACCCCGGGGCCGACACTACTGCTGCTGCTGCCCGCTCCCCGTCTGCCGCTACATACGCTGCCGCCGATGCGACCACCACGACCGACTGGGGACCTGCCACGGCCAATGCTACCACTGCTACTGCCCGCTACCTTGCTGCCGCCGCCTACGCCGCCGCCGGTGCGGCCACCACAACCGACTGGGGACCCGCCATGGCCAACCAGATACTCACGCTAGCATCTGTCGCTGATGACCGCCAGTGCCCGACCACCGCAACCGACTACCTACCTACCGCCAACTGCGAGCAACTACAAACCCCACTACTTACCTTTCATCCGCCGACGCTGCCACAACAGCACTTCCGGGAGGTCCTCCAACCTGCTCCTCCAGCGCTGACTACGTCTATGACGTCAACCCATTGCGTGACATCATCCCGTTGTGTGACGTCATCCCGTTGCGTGACGTCATCACGAGGAACTCCCCTGTCAACTGGATCAGTGGCTGCTTCTATAACACAAAACCAGCAATGCGCTCATCCCCTCACTAAAGCAATGGAACTAATTAAAGTGCATGGACACTACACCAATTGCTTATTTGACTCTGGGTCAACTGACGGTTTTATCCGGCCAGATCTGCCCCTCCGTTGGGGACTTGACATTATCCCCACTACCCAAAGGATCTCATTAGCGGCGAGGTCACACTCGACCAGGATAAAGTGGTATTGCATCGCCACGCTGGAAGTACAGGGCGTAACGGTCACCCACTTCAAATTATTCGTCCTTCCCCAATTGTGCACCCCAGTGTTGCTGGGATTAGACTTTCAGTGTCAGTTCCGAATGGTGTCCCTACACTTTGGGGGACCCCACGCCCCCCTCTTGGTCTGCCATCGCCCCACCCCTGAAGCACCCGAGCAACCCACCCCCGTGCCCCGGGGCCAATCCTGCGGCCTTTCCACACTCCGGATTGCCCCGCCAGCACTCTTCGCAAACCTCATCCCTGGCTGGAAGCTTGTGGCCACCAAAAGTCGGCAATGTAGTTATGAAAACAGGCAATTCATTAGGAGTGAGGTGCGTAGATTGCTGGATGAGGGCATCATCGAACCCAATTCAAGTCCCTGGAGAGCCCAGGTGGTGGTTGTCAAGAACAGGGAAAAGCTACGGATGGTGGTCGACTATAGCCAGACCATTAACTGCTTCACACTCCTGGATGCGTACCCCCTGCCATGCATCACAGATGTGGTGAACCAGATCGCCAAATACCGCATATTCTCCACCATTGACCTACGTTCGGCCTACCATCAGCTCCCGATCCGCTGTGCGGACTGACCATTCACGGCCTTCGAAGCGAATGGGCAGCTGTATTAATTTCTCAGGGTACCATTCGGGGTCACGAATGGTGTTGCGGTCTTCCAGCGGGAAATAGACCAGATGGTGGACCAGAACGGGCTAACCACTACCTTCCCGTATCTGGAGAATATCACCACCTGCAGCCACGACAGGCAGGACCACGACGCCAACCTAGACAAATTTCTTCAAACTGCCCATCGGCTGAACCTGACTTACAATTTGGACAAGTGTGTCTTCTGGACCACACAACTCGCGATTCTAGGTTGCGTGGTGGAGAACGGGATAGTCATGCCAGATCCTGACCGCATGCGTCCCCTAATGGACTTACACCCGCCTCCCCCATACCCAGAAAGCGCTCAAACGCTGCCTGGGCCTTTTCCCGTATTACGCCCAATGGGTTCCACACTACGCCGACAAGGCGCGTCCTCTTATCAAGACCACCTCCTTTCCCCTCTCGACTGAAGCCAGAGTGGCTTTCGATCGAATCAAATCCGACATCGCCGCTGCAACGCTGCACGTGATCGATGAGTCTGTCCCGTTTCAAGTTGAGAGCGATGCATCCAACTTCACCCTGGCAGCCACCTTGAACCAGGCCGGTCGGCCTGTAGCCTTCTTCTCCAGAACCCTCCAGGGTCCAGAGAGTAGACACTCCTCGATCGAGAAGGAGGCCCAGGCCATAGTTGAAGCGGTGCGTCGTTGGAGACATTACCTCACTGGGAGGTGCTTTACACTGTTGACTGATCAATGCGGGGTCTCCTTCATGTTCAGCAACACCCAGCATGGTAAGATAAAAAAACGACAAAATCGCCAGATGGAGAATCGAACTCTCCACCTTTAACTATGACATCCTGTACCGGCCTGGTAAGCTCAATGACCCGCCTGACATGCTCTCCAGGGGGACGTGCGCCAGCATACAGATGGACAGACTACAGAAACTCCATGAGGCGCTCTGTCATCCAGGGGTCACTAGGTTTGCCCACTTTCTGAAGGCGTGCAACCTACCCTACACAGTCGAGGAGATCTGCTCCACGACCCGAGCCTGTTCGGTTGGCGCTGAATGCAAGCCCCACTTCTTCCGTCCGGATAACTCCCACGTTATCAAAGCCACCTGCCTCTTCGAGCGCCTTAGCGTAGACTTTAAGGGGCCCCTACCATCGACCAACCATAATAACTACATCCTTACCGCCATCGACAAGTACTCCCGCTTCCTGTTCGCTGTGGCCAGCCCAGACACCACTGCCACCTCAGTGATACAGGCCCTTCACAGTATTTTCGCCATCTTCGGATACCCCAATTCCATCCACAGTGATAGGGGGTCCTCATTCATGAGCGCAGAGCTGCAACAGTACCTTCTGGAGTGTGGTATCGCTTCAAGCAGGACCACCAGCTGTAACCCACGAGGTAATGGCCAGGTTGAGAGGGAGAATGCCACCATCTGGAAAGCGGTTACATTGGTTCTCCCGTCTAAAGGTCTCCCCACTTCTCACTGGCAGGAGGTTCTCACTAGCGCCTTACACTTCATCCGCTCCCTCCTATGTACCGCAACAAATGCCACCCCCTCCCGACGAAAGAATGTTCCTTTTCCCAAGGAAATCCGAATCAGGAACCACTGTACCGGCATGGTTCACCGTCCTTGGCCTCGTCCTTTTGCGACACCACGTCTGGCACTCCAAGAACGAACCCTTGGTCGACCGAGTGACTCTACTCCATGCGAACCCGCATTACGCCTACGTTGAGTTCCCAGACGGGCGGGAGGACACTGTTTCGGTACAGAACCTAGCTCAGGACATGGTAGGCCCAGCAACACCCCAAACCCAACCTTCCCCAACTTTTTATTCCCCAAGCCCCGTGCCGGAACAGAAGGACCAACAGCACCCCAACGACCTGGGCCACCCTGCCGACAACACAGCTGGGGAATTGAGCGAAGGAACGATCACACTTGATGAGACTGCTGGCGACACCACTCCAGCGTCCCCAATCCCCGCACCACAGCGGTCACGCCGGATGTTCAGACCCCCTGACCCTACAGTCCTTAACCTACCCCTTCCTTTCATTCTCTCCCTCGTTTTTTTTGTTTTTTTTCCAGGGTCAGTTCTCCAAGAAGGGGTGAATGTGATAGTACAGATCTATCACCAATGTATATAGTGTATATAGTTACAGTATCTAGACTGTGCTTACAGCGATTGGCTGAGAGCTTAGCCACGCCTACACTCTGGGCCTTAAAGGGTTGTGTCCATAGCCAGGTCGGATCATTCCGGACTGGTTGGCCACCTGTGAAGAGCTCCTGTCTTTTGCTAATAAAAGCCTTGGTTTGGATCAACAAGTCTTTGGTTCTTTCGACGAGGTCTACAAAGCTAAAATACATTTTCTCTTAATTGGATTATTTAAACCCTGAACATTAACCGTTGCAAAGTTTATATTAGATATCCCTCGTTATGTTTGCAATTATGTGAAAGACTTCATTGGTTGCTTTGACTAGTTGATGTTCTTCCGTAAAAGCACTTGGTGGCCAGTAACCAGATCTTGATGGGGCAAGGCATGGCTCGCACCATCAGAAACAGGAGAGTTCAAGGTAGTGATGCTGAGATGGAGCTTGAACTGCCACCTGCATCAGGAGAATATTTCCTTCCCTCCCCTCATTTTGATGATAATAATTGACTTATGGAATTGGGTTAGAGGGTTATGGGCGGAGAACAGGAGGGTTGAGCTAGTGGAGTTGTTCTATTGAACCGCTGTGGACTTGAAGGGTCGACATGGCTTGTTTCTGCTCCATAAACGGTTATATGGTTATATTATTATCAAAGTAGAACTCAAACAACAAATGAAAAATTTGCCTTAACTTTCTATCCTTTCTACTAACTTAAAAAAAACATTAAAACTCCCCTTAAAAATCTTTCTTTCTTTTTATCCCTTCTAATAATTCCAAACAAATTAATCTTAAAACTTCCCTTGATAAATAATCACTAAACAAAAAGATTCCCAACCTCCTCTCTAAGAAAATTAAATGTATTCAAATATTTTTTTTTATATATATAAAACACTACACTTAACTGGATGTGGACAGAAATAAATCTCCCCTCCCCCCCCACAGGTGGCAGATGACTTTGGAAAGCTTCAGCGACCTCCCTTCCCCCAATCAGACTCATAAAATGATCTCTAAATGAGCTCACAACCCCATTGATTTTAATCCCAAAACTTGCTCCGGATCATCAATATCAATCAAACTCTTTGAGAGATTCCCATTCCCATTTCCATTCTTCTTCTCAGATATCCTCCTCTTAGGTGAAGAATGTCTTTCAACAGCCCTATCAGGCAGAGAATTAGCAAAGATTAAAGCATCATAATCATTCTCAAAAAATTGTGATTGAAAATTACCATAAAAACATTTCAATACTGCAGGATATCTAAAAGAAAATTTATAACCCTTTCTCCAAAGCAGCTCTTTAGCAGAATTAAACTTTTTACATCTTCTAATAATTTCTTGACTCAGATCTGGATAGAAAAAAAAAACTTTATTTCCCTATACCATCAATGGGAATTGATATCTATGTGCATTCTGGACTGCTACTCTCAAAATAGTTTCTCTATCTTGATATTTTAGACAGCGAATCAAAACAGCTCATGGTGGTTGACCTGGATATGGTTTACTCTGCAAAGCCCTATGAGCCCTATCCAACTCCTAATCTTCTGGAAAGAACTCCAATCCCCATGCCTCAGGAATCCATTTAAAAAAAAATATTGGCTCTGAACCGTCAATTCTTTCAGGAATTCCCACTATTTTAACATTATTTGGACACTTTGATTTTCCAGAGTCTATCTTCTTCAGTAAATCTTTCTTCTGAATCTCCCATCCAATGAAAGAATCTTCCACCTTTTGTATTTTCTGTTTATTACATTCCACTTGATCCTTACATACTTGAAAAGCACCTTCAATTTACTTAAAATTATCTTGAAATGTGTCTACCCAATTCAAACATTTATTGCCTTTAACAGCAAAAATTTTCTTTTTAAAAGAAGAAACTTATTCAGAAATATTCTTCATTTTTTCAGTTATATTTATAAATCCATGTTCCATCTGAGTAGATATTTGCGTTGACATATTACCCATTTGATGTGCCATTGATTCCAAAAGAGTAAAAACAGCTTCAAAATTAGTATCCTCTCCATGAGGCCTACCATGTTTCTCTTCAACAACAATCCATGATTCTTCTTCCAATTCTTTTAATTCAGCCTTTGATTTCACTTTACTTCTGGTCTGTTTCCCTGCAGGTCCAGACCCAGCCTGTTCAGAACGCCATTGACCCTCACCAACAGCCCAGACCTTATCCAATAACTCCCAAACCTACGACGCACCGCACATGCCCAGCAACACAGAGCTCCACGCATGCACGTCTTCCGATATGTTGCCCCGAACCTCCACGCTGCTGGGACCCGCAGCAGCACTGCACGTCGGGTCCGTCATGGGCTCCAGCAATTCTTCAACGAGCCCAACATTGCGGGCATGCTGATCAAGATATGAAGAAAAAATTGGTAGCCCGGCGCCAGGTTGGAGTCCTTTGTCGCTTGGGTGGCTGTCCAATCGACTCCGAGGATTCTATTTGAAAGATAAGCCTCATTTCTTCTGAACTTTTAAAATGAAGTTTCTTCTGAATCTGTGTCTTCGATTTCTTTGCATTAGCTGCCTTTACAGTCTTTAAACATTCAGATAACTTCCAAACAAATTTTTAAAACTTTTCCAAGTATTTAAATTCAGGTATTTTTTAGTCCAACTGGGGGAAATATGGAATTACACTTCCTTCTCCTTCGCTATTAGGCCACGCCCCTAAACTTAAGTCTTCTTGACATCTTCGTAGAAAAGGGGAGATTCTTTGTTCTATCAAAATGCTGCAGCTGAGTTATTCCTGGATGACAAAGTCTTGTGAATGTCAGTGAGTGTGGAGGTTGTAAAGGCTGAACAAGTGTACACCCAACTAAAGGCATCAGGGACCACATTTTCTTTCCCAGGGCAGTACTTTATTTTGTAACTAAATCCTACAAGTTCCAGCCCCAATTCTTGAATCTTTGCGATCTTTATCTTTCTTCACTTTTTACTGTTAAAGGCCGCTGACCTCTGATCAGTAACCAAGCTAAAGTGGTGCCATGCCAGGTAGTGGCTCCAGTTCTGCACTGCCTCAATGATGGCAGTCGCTTCTTTCTCTACAATGTGGCAGTGTAATTCACTTCCTTGTAGAGTCTTCGACATGAATGCAATAGTCGTCCTCCTTGGTTAAGGACACCAGAAATAGCCACATCAAATGTGTCACACTCTACCTCAAAGGGTAAGTTTTTATCCACCAAGTGCATGGTGGCTTCCTCCAACTCTCTTTGGTAAGTTAAAGATGTTCAAGGCCTCTTCCCCCATTGGAACTTCTCTGTATTTACTAGAAATCCCATGAATCCATTTGCCATAATAAGCAAACATCTGGAGTACCCTTTTTAAGGATGGCAAATTTTCTGGCGGAGGAAGCTCCAGTAGTGGGAATCAGGCTTAATGATACCCTTCCCCACACAGTATCCAAGGACATTAATGGAATTCACAGACCCCACAGTCTTTGAATCATTAAGTTTTAGGTGCCTCTGACTGATGTTTTATTTTTATTTCTTTCATTTTGATCATGTTCCTCTTGTGTATGTCCAGCAATAGTGATCTTATCAAAATAAGGGAAGGCACCTTTCAGTTTTTCTTCTCTAACTAACTTGTCCGTAGCTGCTGGAAGACGGCTACCCCATTTGTGACTCTAAAAGGAATCCTAAAAAAATGGTATAAATGTCCATTGATTTTAAAAGCTGTACACTTTTTATCTGACTCCTTCAGTGAAACTTGGTGGTAGGGACTTTAGAGGTCAAAGGTAGAGAACACACTATATTGTGCAAATTTGTTCACCACTTTGTCATTTCCTGGCGTGGGGTAACCATCCACTTCCATGTATTTATTAATTGTGAATAATCCACACACATTTGCTTCTTGTGTCAGTGGGTAGGATCCTTCACCACTACCACTTGGGCTCACCATGGTGATATGCACATCTCCATTGTACCTTCTGAAAGTAATTGGGGAATTTCCTCTGCAATGAAGTGCCGATCATCTTTGCTAAAGCATCTTGATTTGGCAGCAATTGGTTTAGAGCTTGGTGATAAGTTTGGAGAAAGGGATGGCTCTTCTATTGTTGCTGCTGTCAATGCACAGCAATGATCAGCTCCATTCACCGTCGGCTCAGACAAGGTCCTCCGCATTCAAAGTTCACACTCAGATGGTGACGCTGGAAATCCTGGCCAATTATTAAATCAGAACATAGGTTCTTCAATACACCAAGTCGTGTGGCAGCATATGACTGGCTATTAAGACTAAGAGTTGGGTCAACAACAACATATCCTGGGAACTCGTGTTTAAAGTTTTCTGCACCATAATAATGTCTTTACTGGATGGGTGAACATTTAGTTTTAGTTCCTGCGTGACTTTCTCCCTAATGCAACTCTCAGTGTTCCATGAATCCAATAGAGCACTTAACCTTTTACCATTCACAGACACAAAAGGTGAGGTTTGAACAAGTCCTTATGGCACATTAGTAAGTGTAGCCAATACCTGAGAATTGACCACTGTTGTCACGGAACTTGGTGAGACCTTAGATTTGCACCCCCGGGCATAATGTCCCTTCTTGGCACATTTATTGAAAGAAGCCTCACATGCTGGACAGTTATCCTGTGAATAGTAAGAGAAACCACAGAAGAAACATTTCCATTTTGTATTATAAGTGGCAGCCACAGCTGGTTTCTCAAGAGCAACTGCAAGGTCATCAGGCAGCCCTGTTAAAGAATCCTCCTCACCTACCTGTGGTACCTGTGATGGTTCAGGGTTCACTACTGCAGCTGAATGGACTGCTGGGATAGCGTATGTATCATTATTGTGTTGAGCTATGTCTAACACAGTAACTTGGTTATAAGCAGTCTGTAGGTCCAGCGTTTTGTTTTCTAAGAGATGATGCTAGCATAATGTAGGTCAGACAATGCCAGTGTTGAACGATGATCTTGAAAATTACAGTTTCTTCTTAACTTTTCCAAACCTGAAGAAATCATCTAATGATTTTCCTGGCTTTTGCTGCCTCGCAGCCAGTAAATGTCAGGCAAAACCTCACTGGGAATCTTCACATATAAACTGTCCAACTTAGAGATAGCTGAGTCAAAATTTTCACATCCTATGGATTTTAAAAAGTTGGAACTCACACATCCTAATAGTGTTTGGTATCTTGTCCCCAGAGGCATCAACGTATTTCATGAAAATTGTACGCCAGTGTCACCACTCCTCAGCATCTGTCAGTGAGCTTGGGTCAATGTCTAAGTACTTGGGCCTCCACGCCATCTCCCGTGCTTGACAATTAAGTTGAGTAAATTGTTGTGAGAATAAAAAACTTGGTGACTGCTTTCCAAGCTTCACTCAACATAATTATTCAGTTAGAGTTACACTTAGAATTTAAAATTACAGTCAGAATTCAGAATTATTTAGAACAATTAAGAATAACTGAAATATGACAGGACCATAGATTCATTTAGCATAAAACAGGACCTTCAGACTACCAGGTCAGCACCTACTGCTATGGGAATGCATATGCATGCGTGATGTCATAAAAGGAGTTATATTCGTATTGCATGTTCATTGAGATGCTATTTTGATCAAAATAAAGAGAGTTTAATGTTTCTCTTATGTAAGGCAATTCCTTAAGAGAATTACATGGGAGAATTGGTAATGAGGATCAAAACAACATATTCTATGTTCTGGACAACAGATTCTACAAGATTTCGAGTAAAGAGGATGTCAGCGGTGAGAATTTTGTGGCGAAAACGACAACCAGGACAATGTTGAGCTGCAATAGGATAAAACCACATGTTGTCAGCAGTAAAAAAGCAAAGAAACTCGAGAAAAAGACAACAAAAGAGCGAGAGTAAACAACACTGGCATAGCAGATTTCTTTCTTCTTTGGCTTGGCTTCGCGGACGAAGATTTATGGAAGGGTAAATGTTCACGTCAGCTGCAGGCTCGTTTGTGGCTGACAAGTACGATGCGGGACAGGCAGACACGGTTGCAGCGGTTGCAGGGGAAAATTTGTTGGTTGGGGTTGGGTGTTGGGTTTTTCCTCCTTTGTCTTTTGTCAGTGAGGTGGGCTCTGCGGTCTTCTTCAAAGGAGGTTGCTGCCCGCCGAACTGTGAGGCGCCAAGATGCACAGTTTGAGGTGATATCAGCCCACTGGCGGTGGTCAATGTGGCAGGCACCAAGAGATTTCTTTAGGCAGTCCTTGTACCTCTTCTTTGGTGCACCTCTGACACGATGGCCAGTGGAGAGCTCGCCATAGAACACAATCTTGGGAATTGTTAGGTCTGCTTTGTTCATGAATGAGTGAGTCAGACACCAGACTGAGTCGAAATCAAGGTTCTTTGTTCTTTCTTACCGGATTGTAACACTTGCAACTAACAGTGTTAGTTGGAGAAGGCGCATTGGCGCGCGCCTGTAATCCGGCTGCTCGGAGGCTGAGGCTGTCGGATCGCTTGAGATCAGGAGTTCTGGGCTGCTGCGGCCTGTGTTGAGCGGGTGTCCTCACTAAGTTGGGCATCGATATGGTGTCTGACTCACTCATTCATGAACAAAGCAGACCTAACAGAAGGCGATGGTCCTCCATTCTGGAGACGTGACCTACCCAGTGCAGTTGGATCTTCAGCAGCGTAGATTCGATGCTGTCGGCCTCTGCCATCTCGAGTACTTCCATGTTAGGGATGAAGTCGCTCCAATGAATGTTGAGGATGGAGCGGAGACAACGCTGGTGGAAGCGTTCTAGGAGCCGTAGGTGATGCCGGTAGAGGACCCATGATTCGTAGCCGAACAGGAGTGTGGGTATGACAACGGCTCTGTATATGCTTATCTTTGTGAGGTTTTTCAGTTGGTTGTTTTTCCAGACTCTTTTGTGTAGTCTTCCAAAGGCGCTATTTGCCTTGGCGAGTCTGTTGTCTATCTCATTGTCAATCCTTGCATCTGATGAAATGGTGCAGCCGAGATAGGTAAACTGGTTGACCGTTTTGAGTTTTGTGTGCCCGATGGAGATTTACTTCGTTGCAAAAAACATGTTGGGAAAAAGGCAGAAGGATGCTTTGGGAAACATAGAGAAACTGAAGACTGGTATGATCATTTAGCCAAACTTAATATGTACTTCATTGTCCATGATGTGAAGGATACTGAATCATGAAATTAAAAAAAAAAACAGGTGCTACGTTTAACCAAGTTGGGGAGTAGAACATATGGTCTGATGATGACCATATGGTAAAATCAAATATCAAGTCTTATAAAGCATTATGAGACTTTGCTTGAGATCATCTGTCCCAAAAACCAATAGTAATCACTGAAAGATACAAATTCTATACCAGAAAGCAAATGGTTGGTGAAACAATTAGCAAATATTTGGCCGAGTTGCGTAAGTTGTCCGAGACATATAGTTTTGGTAACTTGATGGACAGGATTTTGAGAGACAGATTGATAATCGGTTTGGCGGACCGTCCTACTCCACAAAGATTGTTGAGTTCAAAAGTATGGACATCACGTCCACCTATGAGATCGCATTGAGTTTTGAAATGGTTCATCGTAACACTGATATTATATGGGGTGGGGGGGAGGGGGGCATATGGGAGGGAGAATGGACTGCCGGGAATGCTTCTGGTATGGGAGAAATAACCACTGATAACTGTTATTAAAAAAAGGCTAAGTGTTATTTATGTGACAATGTAACACATATCAAGTCCAAGTCAGAATGAAATGAGGGAGAAAGAGGGTCACAGAAGGAAGAAAAAAACAAATTTAAGTACAGGTAGTCCCCAACTTATGATCTATGAGGCTTACCACCATCCGCACATAAAACCAATTTTTTTAATATATATATAAATACAAAATATATGTGGTTTATGTTGTATTTCACAAACTACAACAGAGATACAGGGCATGTAAGAGTCAAAATGTGCGAACTTATCTTGTTAGTCAATGTTCTGGGGTCCCAGGGCTGGGTGTGGCCACTTTGATTCCTGTGCGAATATGCGAGTCTTCAATAGGTCCATACATGGTAGATTCATGCATGTGCGAGAATTAAGGATACAATTTCAATATTGTCAGGGAGCTGAACTCTCAAGCATGTGCCAACCGATCCCGAATTGAGGAAGTATGTCGCTATTAACACCTGGGATTGTTCACTTATACGATAAGGAATATAATCAGCCCCAGCAATATTTCAAGCTGTTATGGACAAACTACTGGATGCTACTGATGACATCATCATTACAGATCATGACAGCGCCAATCATATAACAAACCAGGAAAAGGTCCTACCCAGGTTAGAACAAGCTAAAGTCCGATTGTGCCAAGACAAATGTGTATTTATGGTACTCTCAGTAACATATTTTGGATCTACCATTGACCATGAAGGAGTCATGGTGGAATGAGCTGGCACCAATGCAGTTTGCCTTGCACCCTGCCCATTGAATCAAGCTGAGTTGTAATTATTCTTAGGTTTGGTTAACCACTATCAAAAGCACATCCCTAGCATGTCAACTCTTTGCAACCTGCTCTTCGCAATCCTTGAAAAAAAAAACCAGAAATGGTGTTGGAATGCCAAAACCACCAAAGTTTTTAATTGCTTGAAGAAACTGCTGACCTCAAGGAACAATGTTCTAATTCACTATGATCTATGACCCAGACAAGGAACTGACCCTGGCTGTTGATGCTTCACCTACTGGTTTTGGTCAGTGGTTTTCAAACTCTCCCCCCCCACCAACTCATGTTCCACCTTAAGCAATCCTTGATACCACATGCTCTGTGATTAGTAAAGGATGTGAGTGGAAAGAAAAAGTTTGACACCCACTGTATAATTGTACCTAATTGACTCATTATATACACAGTATCATAACTCCAAAGGAAATGGACAAATGACAAATTTTATCAAGTAAAGTATTTCAATAACAATTGGGTTTAGAGCAGTGATTCTCAACCAAATACCACCTTAAGCAATGGCCTACTAATCACAGAGCACTTATGGCATAGGGATTGCTTAAAGTGAAATGTGAGTTTAGGGGGCAGTTTGAAAACTGCTGATTTAGGTGCAGTATTATCACGTCAATGATAAAGGAGAACAACCAGTTGCATACTCTTCCTGCTCTCTACAGCCTGTGAACAAAAGTATACGCAACTGGAGAAGGAAGGATTGGCCCGAATATTTGCTCTCAAGCGATTCCACCAATATCTACATGATAGGAAGTTCACCTTAGTGACAGACAAGAAACCGCTGAGTTTGATACTAGGCTCCAAGAAAGGCGTTCCTGTGTCAATGGCAGCAAGATTTCAAAGATGGGTGAAGGAGCTTTAAGGCATCGTCCTACAGACAAAGAGCAGCCATGCAGATGCATTATCGTGCTTACCTCTGCCTGCAATGGAGCAGATGGAAGGGAATATTAATTGGACAGAGGAAGCCATAGCTACCAATCAGGAACAACTGCATCGCTTGCCTATTACTGCTAAGGCTATCAGCAAAGAGATATGAAAAGATGCCACACTGTCAAAGATTCTGTACTTTGCCTTGAATGGGTGGCCCGAGGCCGACAGTTAACCCTCAAATTTAAAGCTTTCTCTATGTGGTGAAACAAAATATCGATTGAAGAGGGTTGCCTGTTTTGGGTGAAAAGAACTATCATTACCAATAAATGGCAGGAAGCCTTGCTAAAGGAACTCCACACCAATCATCTAGGAATGGTCCGAATGAAGGTGCTGGCATGCATTGGATTGACATAGACATTGAACAGATGGTTTGGAAATGCCATGAAATCCAACTGAAAGTGCCCCATGCAGAAGCTAACCCATGGAAATGGCCAACACAAGCATGACACCAAATTCATATTGGTTTCACTGATCCATTTATGGGGTTAAACTTTCTGGTTATTGTTGATGCACACTTCAAAAGGCCTACTGCGTGGCAAATAAGGTCAACAACAATGGAAAAGACAATTGAGAGACTTCAAGGTGTGTTCGCATGTTATGGATTACCCATAGAACTGGTTTCAGACAATGGACTTCAAATTTTATCAGACGCTTTCAATCAGTTCCTGCAAAACGACAATCTGGGGCACAATGTGGGAACTCCTGTTTGGTGCTCTTCAACCCCGAGAAGACAGCACCTTACTATTCTCGTACCAATAGGGGAGCAGAGCACTTTATGCAGACTTTCAAATGGGCGATGAAAGCAAAAAAGTCATTAAAATCATCATGGAGTCATAAAATCACAGAATTTCCGTTATCGTATAGAACAACACCACACTCCACTACAAAATGCATGCTGGCAGAACTGGCGTTCGGATGCAACTTGAGAACCAGGCTTGCTGCAATGCACCCAAACATCGGACTTCGTATTCAGCAGTCGACATCCCCAAGTAAGCCACAAAAATCTCTGGAGATCAAAGAACAAGTATTAGTAACACATTACAAGGAGTATAAAGAAACATGGATAAGAGGCAAGCTTCTCAAAAAATGAAGTCCATGTTCCTATTCATTACTAGTGGGTGACAAGATATGGAAATGACATATAGACCAGTTAAGAACAACTGAGGACCCCATTTCCGGTCCAATTTCAGACAATTTCCCTGACATTCCACTTTGGGCACAGCCCAACTATGTTGCCCTAGTACCAGTTACTTGAGACACCATCACTGGTGGCTGCATGAGGTAAGATGTCGTCCAAGCACCGGACACACAGCCAGTAGTGTCAACCAGCTAAGAGAAGTTATCTGCTCCAGAAAAGTCAGAAAGTCATAATCCTGCTCAGTGTTCTTCAACCCCGAGAAGATCCAAGAGAGAAAGACACTTGCCAGTACATCTCAAAGACAATGTGCAATGACTTAAAGAGTTCATGAGTTTCCAGTTAATGTATTTTCAAGTTAGATTGGATGGTATCTATTGTTACAATTATTAGTTGAAGTTATGCTTAAGTTCTTTGTAGTGTTTACAAGTATTAACATATTTAAGTTAAACTTTATACTGATTTAGATGTAAGCACAAAATATTTTTTGAGGGGAAAGAGTGTTATGGGAACGTGCATGATGCCATAAAAAGAGTTATATTGGTATTGCATGTTCGGTTGGATGCCATCTTGATCAGAATAAAGAATGATTATTGTTTCTCTCATGTGACGCAATTCTTTACGAGGAATACACAACACTTATCATTATGTTATTCTTCCCTATCAATTCCCAATAGAATATGAGTGGTGGGTATATTAAACACGCTGCCAGATGCAGGCGCAGTGAAAGCAATTATAGCATTGAACAGAAAAGTTTAATGGATATGGACAAGAAACAAGCGAATGGAATCAACTTTGTTATTATGGAGCGAAACATGAAAGTCTACAGATGCTGTGATTGCAGTAAAAATACAAAGGAATGCTCGAGAAACTCAGCCAGTCATGCAGTATGCTTAGGAAGTAAAGAAACATTACTGACATTTTGGGCCTGAGCCATTCCTCAAGATATAAACAAAGGACAGGAGGCTTCAAAATAAAGACCTGAAGAATGGGAATGGGGAGAAGACCAGACCAACAAATTGTGTTAATTGGATATGAAAAGAGGAGAGATGAAAATTAATTTTGGCTCTGTGAAAGGAGACAGAGGGAAAGGGGGGAGGGAGAGACAGAGACAGAGACAGAGACAGAGACAGAGAAATGGAGAAAACCGACAAGTGGAAAAAGAAGGGTAGAAGGGGAGTTTAAACAGAAAATGTAGAAGTCAATGTAAATCCTATCTGACTGGAAGGTTACCAGACAAACGATGAAATGTTGTTTAGTCTGGCAGTGCATGAAACTGTGGACAGACATGTCAGCAAGGGAATGGAATGGGGAATTAAAATGGCTGACCACTGAAAGATCAACAGTATTGCAGCAGACAGAGCTGAGGTGTCCAACAAAGCTATCTCCTAATCTGCACCTAGTCTCTCTGATGTAGGAGAGTCCACAATGTGAACAACGGATGAAGTTGATGATCCCTGCAGATTCACAAGTGTAAAGTTGCTTCACTTAGAAGGACTATTTGGAGCACTGAATGGTGATGAGGGAGGAGGCGTGGGCACAAGTGAAGCATCTCCTGCAATCACAGGGGTAGGTACTATGGGAATGATTGGTGGGGAGGGATGAGTTGACAAGCGATTCATGGATGGAGCAGACTCCATGGAAGGCACAGAGGGGAGGAGAGGGGAACATGTGTATGGTGATGGGATCACATAATAGGTGGCAGAAATGGTAGAGGAGGATATGTTGGACATGAAGGCTGGTGAATTGAATTGATAGGTAAGGACAAGGAAATTCTGTCCTTTTTTCATGTGGGGGCCAAGGGAGCCAGGGTAGATGGTCACTTTGTTACTATGGACATTGGGCACCCCAAAGCCTCTCCCTTCCACCCATAAAAAGAAGAGAAAAAATACAAATTGAAAAATAAAAAAATCTATAAAAAGATAGAAAAAGAAAAAGCAACAAAGTATCTTGAATTACAGAGAAAGACGTGCAGCACAATTTATCAATTCTAACATGAACTTATAGAGGAGGATTCTGCAGGGCTAGAAGGGTAAAAAGGATTTCACTATAAATTTAAAGTCATTTTCTGGGTATACAGGCACCAAATTTGTAAAAAAAATCATAGAACATTTATTTCTTAGATTATAAGTCAATTTTGAATATCAGCATGGCACCAAGTGATTGTCTCGCAACTACTAATGCTAATTTACAAATTTCAATGGATAAATTGATAATTTCAATTTAGGAGTTGTACCTTCAATATTTCCTAATAAAAGCAGATCTGGATTTAACGGAAAAAACAGCTTGTTGTAAAAAGATTACTTATAGACACCCAAAAGGTACTCACATTTGGAATATAAATTTTCCCAAATTTGTTGACCTATCGTAATATTCAAATCTGTTTCCCATCTCCTAATTTATGAATTCCAACTTGAAAAAAATTTTTTGACATTCCCACTCCTAATAAGAAGTTCTACCTCAGTACAATTAGGCAAAAAACATTGCTGACTCCAATTTATCTCTCAAATATGCCCTTAATTGAAAATAACTAAAAAGAGTTGAACTTTATATATCATATTTGTTCCTCAATTGTTCAAATGACATTAATTGTCTTTTCTCATAGCAGTCTTCCACATTAACAATTCCTTTCCAATATCATATATTTAAGAACAGATTATCTCTTAGAAAGATCAATGGCATTTTAGGTGATAAATACCCTCCACCAATATCTTGATTTATTTTATTCCAAATGTTGAATAAATGTTTCAATAGTGATGTGTCTTTATCAGCAACCAAACAATTTTGATTCCCACATATATAAATTCTTCTGATTTCTTTTCTCCAATTTTATTCTGGGGTGGGTTGAAAACCATCATATAAGTAATAAATTTTTCTCCTTTTGACATCTATATATTATAATAATTGTAGTTACTGCATGTATGGAGTATTAAATAAAATATTTTTTTAAATGCTTTCTCACAAAGAGAAATATTATTAATGTTTCATTAAGTTAAACCCATGTCAATATTACATCAAATAAAGAAGCAAGGAATCTCATCTGTGCTGCTCAATAATAATTCTTAAAGTTAGGAAGCTGTAACCCTCCTAATACATATTTCCACATTAATTTATCTATAAAAACTCTTGTCATTTTACCTTTCCAAAGAAATTTCCTTATTAGTTTACTTAATTCTTGAAAATAGTTTTGAGGTATCAATACTGGTAACATCTAAAAAAGATATTGTATCCTTGGAAATACATTCATCTTTACACAATTCACCCTAGCAACTAAAGTCATATGTAAATTTATCAATTTTTTAAAATATTTCTCAATCTTTTTAAGTAAAGATAAGTAATTCAATTTATATAAATTCTTCAATATTTTTCTGTACACATTTCTAAATATTTAATACCTTCCTTTGGCAATTTAAACTACATATCTTTCTCTCACTGGGTAGAGTCACCTATTGTCAAAGGCATAATTTTACTTTTATCCCAATTTATTTATCACCCAAAACTCTTCTATTTTCTTCCAGTTTTGCATACAATCTACCTAAAGATGACTCCGGTTCAGTCAAATATATTAAAACATAATTCGCAAATAAACTGATTTTGTGTTCCTCTTGTCCTACCCTAAAACACTTAATTTGTAAATCTGAGTGAATCATCTGGACAAGCAGTTCTATAACTAAAACAAAGCTGACATCCTTGTCTACTTGATCTTGTTAAATTAAATAGCAGAGATATCTGTCCATTTGTTACTACTTTAGCTTTAGGACTATTATATAATGCTTTTACCCAATTTTAAAATTTTGATCCAAATCCATACTTTTCTATTATCTTAAACATAAAATCCCATTCTAATCTATCAAATTCCTTTTTTGTATCTAAAGCTACTGCAGCACTCAGGTCACCTCTTGATTGCACTAAATGGATTATATTAAGCAATCTAGCTATATTTTCTGAAGATTGTATTTTCTTAACAAACCCTGTCTGATCCATATTAATTAACTGAGATAACAAGTTATTCAATCTATTTGCTAGAGCATTTGCTACTATTTTATAATCTAAATTTAATAATGAAATAGGTCTATATGAGGAAGGTTTCAAAGAATGTCTTTTTTCGGAATCACAGTAATTAGTGCCATCGAAAATGATTCTGGAAGAGAAGAAGTTTGTGAAGCTTGAACAAATACTTTCATAAATATAAAAGTTAATAAATCCTTAAATTCTTTATAAAATTCAGATGGGAAACCACCTTCTCCCAGAGATTTATTACTATGTAGATAATTCATTGCTTCTCTTACTTCTGCTTCGTTCAGTTTGTTCTTCTAAACTTAATCTAGACAATATTATCTGTGATAAATATCCTTTTTTTTGTTTCATCTCCTAAAGATCCCAAAGTATACAATTTCATATTTAAAAAATCCTATAAGATTCATTTATTTCTTGAGGTTTATATGTAATTACATTAGTATCCCTTTTTATTGCATTAATTATTCTCGTAGCTTGCTCTGCTTTTTATTATCAAGCCAGAATTTTATGCGATCTCTTACCCAATTCATAATATCTTTGCCTCATCCTAACAATAACTTCCTCAGTCCTATAAGTTTGCAATGTACTGTAATGAAGCTTTTTTATTAATTATTGTCTGGGTTTATCTTCAGAAACCAAATTTTGAAGATTTCTTTCTAAGACTGTAATTTCTTTTTCTAATTGGTCTATTTCTTTCATATAATCCTTTTTAATTTTAGGGGTAAAACATAATTTGCATTCACAAATATGCTTTTAAAGTGTCCCATATAATAGATTAATTATTTATCGAATTCAAATTTACAATTTTGAACAAGTCACAAAAATCTTTCCTTTTTAACAACAGAGAATTTAATCTCCACCTGTAAATCGACTTCTCTATATCAGGCATTTCCATAGTTATTAAATTTCTGAGAAATCATTGACTGTGTTTTGCTATGGGCTTAATTTACATGATTTTTTTTTTATGTTCAAACAAATGTATTCTAACCTCAATCAAACCACCAAAACTGAAAGAAAATGCATTTAGCAATCTTTTTTTTTCATCTTGTTCAAGCTCAGTCTGTAGTGATAAGCCTTGAATGGTGATATAATAATGATTGTGTCTCTTTACCCTCTTGCACAAAAGAAAATTGGGTTTAATCTTTTGACCTAACTTTGTACTCAATAGCATTCCATTGACTGGAGGATGTCTATTGAATGTTTCTCTAGGGTTGGGAGCATTGAGATAGGTTCCATCCTTTTCATTTAATGAACAAGAGGAAATAAACCCAGTGAACCAGCACTCTAGACACAAAGCAATGCTGGGTGGGACCGTGCATCCCAGTCAGGTTTCACTGGGGGATAAGTCTGATTTGACATGGCTAAATATCACTGCACAACTCAGGGCATGAGGTGCAAAGGAAAAGACCATGAACCATACATTATACAACCTAATTCATGAAGAGAAGCAGAGAAAATTGGTGAATTTTTGACTGAACAGACCTCCCGAGTCCGATCCTACCCATAGCCCTTTGCATGCCACCCTTTTACTTTTTTCTCAGATCAGTCAAGGAGGTGGATGATTGTTTGATAGTGTTTCTCTACTCACCTTTTTGTGACTTATTGACGGTACATCGATTTTAATAGCTAAAATATTCAAAGGTGTATGGAACAGTACCTAAAACCAGAGAAACTTGACATCAACCCCCGGTCACTGGTTGCCCCAAGCACCTTCAAGCTGTGGCTTCAAAACCTTTTTGGCAGCAGTCGTGGGTGCCATCACCACAGATGCAGATCAGCTGAGACTACTCTTTGCATGGGTCAGGCCCCAGGTTTTTCCTATGATCAGCGACAACAACTCATACCTGGCAGCGATGGAGATCCTCAAGGCCAAGTATCACCAGAAGGTTAATGAGGTCTACACCAGGCATCTCCTGGCTACAAAAAAAAACACCTTGATGAGTCTAGCGCTGAGTTCCTGTGGGTCCTCTGGATCCTGTGCAGAGCCTGCAGCTGTAAGCCTGTGTCCACTGCCCAGTGTGCTGAGGACCTTATGAGAGACGCTTACATTGCCAGCCTCCACTCTGGCTACATACACCAGCAATTACTGGGCAAGAGGTACTCAATTTGACAAGGGCAGTCGAGCTAACAGAGACACTGGAGGTAGCCCTCCCGAACTCCGATGACCACTCAGTCGCTTCGTCACCACGGGCACCACTATTCTGAAATGGGGCATCAACCCACTCCATGAGTGACTGGTCCCATACACTGACCCACTACACTCATGACCTGACCTTGGCTGCCATCGTGGATAATCTTTCTAGTTCTTATTTCTGCAGGAAGGGCACGCACCCAAGGAAATGTTGCCCTGCCAAAGATGCAGTATGCTTCCAGTGCCAGAAAAAGGGGCATTATACCAAAGTTTGGCAATCTAAATCACCAGCGAGATCCAGTAGCACCACATGTGGCCATTAGCTACCCCAGACATCACAATCGGTGCCATCTTCCCTGCACTCCAGCAACACCACATGTGAATCATTGGAGATGCCATTTTGGCCTGTGCGCAAAACACCATCTTCCCAGGCATACGACACTCTTGGGGGGGGGGGGGGGAGGGTTTGAGGGTGGCCATCTTGGGCTGTGGCCATTTCAGGAGCAGGTGTACATAACACACTGCATACTGGCATCCATCACTCTGAATCAGGAGGCAACGCATGACCTTGCCAGATCCATGATGGACGTCCAGATAAATGGGCACAGTGGTAGTATAAACAGCTTTATCCATCCCAATACCACTAAGAATCTCTCCCTTAAAGTACAGCCCACCAAACACAGTTATATCTCATGCCAAAATCATGCTCCACAGCTATTCATGGGTCCTGCTTAGTGACTCTGACTGTTGGAGGCATAGTGTATGAACATTTCAGACTTCTCATCATGCATCGGCTCTGTGCCCCTTGTTACTGGGGCTGGACTACTAGTGCTAACTGCAAAAGGTCACCTTGCAATTTCATGGGCACTTCCCCCCACATTATCGTCTACGACGAACAGTTCTCGGATGCCCCCCCTGCAGGTGACGTGTGGCTACTCAACCCTCAAGGGCAACCTTCCCCCACTATTCACCAACCTCACTCCCGATTGCAAGCTGGTAGCCAACCTGGACTAGGCAATACTGTGCAGCTGATAGGGCATTTATCAAGTGCGAGGTCCAGCGGTTATTGGGCGAGGGCATCATCGAGACCAGTAATAGTATTTGGATGGCCAAGGTTGTCGTGGTCAAGAACAGGGAAAAGAATATAATGTTCATTGACTACAGCCAGACTATCAATTGGTATACTTAGCTCGATGTGTACCCCCTTCCCTGCTTATCTTATATGGTCAACCAGATCACACAGTATCAGGTGTTTTTCACAATCGATTTGAACTCGACCTACCACCAGCTCCCTATCTACCCAGAGGACCACCAGTAGACAGCTTTCAAGGTGAACAGCCGTCTCTATCACTTTCTCTGGGTCCCTTTTGGCATCACAAATGGGGTCTCCATTTTCCAACAGGAAATGGACCACATGGTGGACCACTACAATCTACAGGCCACTTTCCCCTTCCTCATTAATGTTACCATTTGCAGCCACAATCTGCAGGGCCATGATGCTAATCTCAACAAGTTCCTTCGAGCAGCAAAATACATGAACCTGACTTATAACAAGGACAAATGTGTCTTCTGGACAGCATGATTGGTCATCCTTGGCTGTGTTGTTCAGAACAGCATTATTGGCGCTGACCCTGACAGCATGCATCTGTTGATGGGGCTGTCTCTCCCTCATACCTTAAAAGCTCTGAAGAGAGTGTCTCTGTTAGCTTGACTGCCCTTGTCAAATTGAGTACCTCTTGCCCAGTAATTGCTGGTGTATGTAGCCAGAGTGGAGGCTGGCAATGTAAGCTCTTACTATGCTTAATGGGACCCCAGCTATATGGACAAGATTTGGCCACTGGTCAAACCCACATTTCCCTTGACAAAATAAGCCCAAAAGGCATTTGAATGGGTCAAAGGTGACATCACCAAGGCAACCATGCCTTCCATAGGCAAGACAACACCATTGGAGGAGGAGAGTGATGCCACTGACTTCAACCTGGCTGCCACTCTTAACTTGGTGGGCAAGCCCATCGCTTTTCTCTTAGATTTGTCTCAGGCCCTGAGATTTTTCAATTCTCCATTGAGAAGGAAGCCCAGGCTATCGTGCAGGCAGTACACCACTGGAAGCACTACTTCACTGGGAAACAGTTTACTCTTCTCAGAGTCCAGCGAACAGTCACATTCATATTTAATAATAAACAAAGGGGCAAAATCAAAAATGATAAATTCCTCAGCTGGAGAATCAAACTATATATTTACAACTATGATATCCTCTACACACCTGGCAAATGTAACGAGCCCCCAGGTGGAACCTGTGCTAGTCTTCAAATGAACAAACTACAGACTCTTCACAATAACCTCTGTCACCCCAGAGTTACCAGGTTTTTCCATTTTGTCATATCTCGGAATCTACCTTACTCCATCGAGGAGGGCCGGAAAATGACTAGAAACTGACAGGTTTGTGCCAAATGCAAACCATAGTTCGGCCAGACAAGGCATATCTCATCAAGGCTACGTGCCCCTTCAAAGGTCCCCTCCCCTCCTCCAGGCGAAATGTTTATTTCCTCACTGTTATTGATGAATATTTCTGTTCCCCCTTCACCATCCCATGCCCTGACAATACCAAGGCTCTCCGTAGTATCTTCTGGCTCTTTGGGTACCCTGGCTTTATCCCCATTGATCGAGGTATATCATTCATGAGTGATGAGCTGTGGTAGTATCTGCTGGTCAGGGGCATCACCAAATGCAGAACCACCAGCTACAATCCCAGGGGTTATGTGGAGAGGGAAAATGGCATGGTCTGGAAGACCATCCTCTTGGCACTGACATCATGGGGTCTCCATGTTTTCCATTGGCAGGAAGTCCTGACAGATGCATTTTACTCCATTCGATCACTTTCAGGAATGGCCACCAACAGCTTGCCTCATGAACAGATGTTTGCCTTTCCTCGGAAGTCTGCTTCAGGGACTACGCTGCCCATTTGGCTTACCTCACCAGGACCTGTCCTACTCCATAAGGATGTCAGGCAAGATTGACCCGCTGTTTGAGAGGGTCCACCTCCTCATGTCAATTCCCACTATGTCTACGTCACCTTCCCTAGCAGAAGAGAGGCCACGGCTTCAATCCTGACACTGTTTGAATCCCCCCAACCACCATTGACTTTCCATAGGCACTCTCCCCCACTCCAACCTTAGGGGTCCCTGAACCTGCAGCTGACCACCAGGCTACTATTGCTGCCGATGATGTACCAGCAACACACTCCCACTCCTCAGCGATCTGATAACAGGCCAACCCCTCAACCTGATGATGTTATGGCTGCACCCCAGCCTTTACCACACCACTTGCTGCGACAGAGGAGACCCCTGGATAGACTTAATTTGTAAATGTGTATATATGTACAGTTGTTTCACTCTCTTTTTTTTTTTACCCTGCTGGGTTCTTCCAAAAAAGGAGTGTGAATGTGGTAAACCTCCATTATACCGTGATTGGCTGCTACCGACTGGAAACGCCTCCCGAGACCGATCCTACCCATAGCTCCTTGCATGGCACGCTTTTACTTTTGCTCTGACTAGTCTAGGAGGTAGATGTTTGTTTGATAGTGTTCCGCGGCCTTTAGCTATTAAAAGGCTGATTGTTTCACTACTCAGCCTTTTGTGAATTATTGATGGCACATCAGCTTTTTTGCTGATATGGTTGTTTTGCATTTTTTTATTTTGTTCAAGTGAGGCATTGAATGAGCTGATTTCACAGATTCTCACAATACATGATGTTGTGTGGCTAGAACTCACTCACTAACAGAAGCTTTGGTTTCTTGCCAATTATCTTATATTTTGTTCTCTGATTTCTATCTTTTATGTTACAGGAACTCACAGAATTCAAAATTTGCTAAGGAGTTGACATTTCCCTTCTTCTCTTTGTGGGTGGCTACAGCAAAGTATATATCGAGTTTAAGCTGACAAGCCTTTTTTTAGAAAAGTAAAATACTCTAAAGTTGACTATTTCATCATCTATTTCTCACCCACCCTCTTTGTAAATTAAAACTGATTTATTTTCTCTCTTTCCCAGTTTCTCATGAGACATTAACTCTGTTTATCTTTCAGCTGTTATACTGCCTGGCCTTTCGAGTAATTGAAGTGGTTTCTGTTTTATTTTGATTTTCATAATCATGGTAAAATCTCTAGGTAAATAAAGTTCTCGTAAAGTTTGACTATTCTAAGGAGAAGAATTGAGATGTTGTAATCTCTCTACACGACTTTCTCATCCATTCAACTATTCCAGTAAATATGCTTGCCGTGCCCTTTTTAAGGCTGTTGGCCAGGATGGGACATGAAGTTCCATCTGAGGTATGGCTGGTACAATTGAAGACAACCTTCTTGCTTTTGGTTTTCAAGGTTGAATTGAGTTAAACGTCATGAAGGTCCTTCCTCATAGATGGGTGGATACATTCCCTTTGTTTCTCTGGAGTCCTTGGTTCTTCTACCTGGGGATAACAGACATGGATGTTTCCATTCCTATTCCCTTTATTCAATAGTAGTGGCCATCTTTTAAACAGCCACAACCCCTCAAAATAACCCATGGAAGTAAGCACAACCCCTCAAATGAACCTATCATCACACCCATCTTTCCCATGGACAGATCACAATATTTCTTTACATGGTTAAGTTACAAAGAGCCTAGCAGCCTTAATCTGGATTCACAAGATCTCCTAAAATCCAAAGGATTTGGAATGGTGATCTGAAATCATGAGTTTGAATCCCACCACGGCAGCTGAGGGATTTAACTCAGTTACTGAAATAAATCAGGAGCTGAAAGTCGGTTCTATGTAAATTTGCCAGATTGTTTCGAAACCTCTGCTGCTTTATTTGTGTGCTTCAGGGAAAGACATCTACCGTCCACACCTGATGTGGTCTTTATACCATTCTAATCTCAGATTGACACCAAACCACCCTGTGAAACGCAGAGAACTCAATAATGGGTGGTCACAAATATTCTCCATACCTGTGAAAATGACAAGCTGCAATCAGTTAAAAGTGCTTGAATTTTGAAGCTGTCACAATATTTATCCTTGAAAATGTTTGTAGTGAACCAAACTCCAGGCAAAATGCAAGGCTCTATAATGCAAGAGGAGATTTCAAGTCTCAGAAGCTATTGATATAAGAGCTGGTAAGAGGTGCCTGACATCTTGCAATTTTTTTTTTAATTTTAAAACATACTCACATGGTGAAACTGACTCAAGGATTTGTTTCACCTTCCTTGCATATCAGCACAAAAAATCACAGCTGAAATTGCAGCAATTAGATTTCTTCATTCTTTTTAATTTTTTGAAAAATGTGATATTAATAACAACATCCACAAATGATCAACAATATATACATAGTGACATTTTTTCATTCCCCCATTTCCTCTCTTCCCTTCTCCACCCTCATCAAAAATCAATAAATGATAAAACACTAAAAACAAAGAAATAACAAAAAATTGGCATTCTTTGACATATTTTATGTATGGTTCCATATTTGTTCAAATAATGTACACTTGTCTTTCAGATTGTAAGTAATTTTTTTCTAATGGAATACACTTATTTATTTCTGTAAACCACTGTTGTATTTTAAGGTTTGTTTCCAATTTCCAGGTTGTCATAATACATTTTTTGGTTACTGCTAGTGCTCTCATAATAAATTTTATTTGGGCTTTGTCTAATTTTAGTCCAAATATTTTGTCTTTTATATTATTTAACGGAATTTTTTGGATCTCTTGGTATATTATTTTTTGTGATTTTGTTTAATATTAGGTTTAGATCTTCCCAGAATGTTTTTACTTTTGAGCATGTCCAAATTGCATGTAATGTTGTTCCAATCTCTTTTTTTGTTACAAAAACATCTATCCAAAGCTGTTGGGTACCACTCTTTTAATTTCTGAGAAGGAATATATAATCTGTGTAGCCAGTTATATTGAATCATACATAATCTACCATTTATCGTGTTCCTCATTGTTCCTGTACATAACTTCTCCCATGTTTCATTCTTTATCTGTGTTTAAATCTTTTTCTCAACTTTGTTTCGGTTTATACTTTATTTCATCTTCTTTATATTGCAATTTGATGTACATGTTTGTAATAATTTTTTTAATTATCATTGTGTCTGTGTTTAAATATTCATAGTTGCTACTTCCTGGTAATCTCAAGCTATTTCCCAGTTTATCTTTTAGATTTCTTCATTCTTCAGAGGTCGTAACATTTTCAAAGAAATGGAATCTGGGTTTGTTTCGGCAATCTGCAGAAGCAAAATAATAAGGAGATGTAGTTCCACATAGCATGTTGATGCTTGAACTCAGTGTTAAAATCACTCACTCCCTGAACAAGCTCATGTATTTCCTACACCTCTACTCTCATCCTTCTTCACCTGGATGGGGCTGGAAGAACTCAACTGGTCAGGCGGAATCTAAGGAGAGAAGAAGCCAGCAACATTTTTGGAGAAACACAAAAACAGTAGATGCTGGAAACTCGAGCAAACAAAACAAAGATGAGGGATTCTACAGATCAGGCAGAATCCACTGGTAGAAATGGTCATCCAACCTTTCAAGTTAAGACCCTTCATTGAGGTGTAAAGGATCAATTTTTTTCACACAGGCATAGATATGTAAATGAGCTGCCAGAGGAAATGGTACAGATGGTGTCGATTATAATGGTTTAAAGATATTTAAACAGGAACATAGATAATAAAGGTTTAGAGAAAGATGAAATGAATATCATCAAATTGGACTTGATCAAGTAGGGAGCTCGGTCAGCATGAAAGAATTAGGCCAAAGGACATGCTTCCATGCTGTATAATGATTGAATTAATGACTGTTGCATCTACAATATGTGTTGATGCAACACCAATCTTTCTTGCTGCAACTCGCCAGGTATATAAAGTACTGTACTCCAACCACAACTTAAGTATAATGAACACATAACATTATGAAAAGAATAAAAAGATAATAGATACAAATGACAGAGAAAACAAATAAATGAATCTTTACAATTAGCTGGCAGTGCTAGTTTTAGAGTAGTGTTTGAGTGGTATGGGAAAGTTCACGTGTCTGATAGCTCTTTGAAGAAAATAGTTCTTAAACTTAGAAGCAGCAGATTTCAGGCTTCTGTACCTTCTGCCTAAAGGTAGCACGACAACAAGAGCATGACCAACGTGAAGGGATCTTATACGGTGTTGTGTGCTTCCTCTTAAGTGGATATCTGTGAGGGGCCGGTGATTGGTGCCTGTGTTGGTCTTTCTGTATGATTCTATGGGGCTCTGGAGCCACCCTCATCACATTTAAGCAGCACCAGGACCAATGATTGAAGAGACAAGATCTGGAGGGATATAAATCAAGAGCTATGAAATACAGTTAAGCTCGTGCCTGTTTCAGTCTAGCAAGTATTTAGTGGGCTTACTGGCCTTCTTCTGCTCTGTAATGTTTCCTGCGATTTACTACAGCAGCTCATCAAGGAGCTAACAGCAGCACTCTTCATACTGACCATTGGGATGGATGGGAACATGGCTGCAGGTTCCCTTCAAGTCACATACCATCCTGAGTTGGAAATATATCACTGGTGCTTCACCGTCACTGGATTTAGATCATGGAGCTTCCTCCCTCAGGGAAGAGTGTCAGTACATAACTCGTAACATCATAAGTTCTGGTCTAAATTTTATTTATAACAATTTATTTCCATGCAGATGGTAGAAAGGAGAATTGCACTCTGTATGTTAAAAGAAAATTTGCATAATCACTGTTTGCAGGAATTGGGGGAAGTTTTCATTTCTGATCTCTCAACTAGATTTTATTGTGTGCAAATATGGTCTTACACCATGAACATGGAAACAAATTATAAATCTCATTTAGAACATAATTAGCAGAATGGTTCAATCATAGACAAGACTGGGTGGTTGATAATGCGGACTCAATAGGCTGAAAGACCTGTTCCCTACAGTAAAGTCTATGTAAGAGAGTGGGCCTTCTCACATATCAGATTGATACAATGTTTAGAATCCAAAGTATTAGACTCCCATTCCCATTTTTCAATTCGCTGAACATTATTGCTTCCCCAACACATAACGTACTTTATTTCCAAATGTTATCACTTCTACAATTGTTTTGAAGACTACAATTACTTTCACTCATCCATAAGAAATGTACTAACAGCAAGAACAATCTCCTTATCTTAAAACCCATCAGCAGCTCGCCTTGAAGAAAATAAATGTTCAGCTAGAGAACAGCTTTACACGCTTCAGAGGGCTGTACAAGATGAACATTTATTATAAGTCGTCTTTCTGCTGCTTAGTTGTTACATATATCTCCCCCTGGATTTCAGGTTTTAGAACAATGCACTTGTAAGTAAAACCTCCAGAAACTCATCTGAAAATATCGCTGCTCAAATTCATGCCCAAACACCAACTGGGTGAGGATGAAGAGGGCAACGTTGGGATGAGACCACCCTGGATCAACTTACCGATTGAATGTGCCCACTCCAATTGAACCGTTTGGTCCACAGCACTTTGTCCCGCTATCTCTTATTTAGAGCCTTCAAGACTATTTGTCTTCCACAGCCATCAGCTCCTGAATGAACCCCACAACAGTGCTCCCATGCTGCCCTTGTTTTGCATTCTGTAATTGTGCTTTTGTTATACTTTATACTACCATTATTAACCTGTTAAATTGCTCGTGGATGTGCCTTTCTCACTGCATCAGTGATAAAATAACAAATTAATTTAAACTTAAAATCTACACTTAACCAAAATCACAAAAATAGATTACTTGGTTATTATCTGCTTTATAATTGAGCAGAAATTGTTTATTGCATTTCCACAGTAACTACACTTAATGAGACGATGGGCAATGAGATTCGTGGATTCGATGCAGGATGCACTGTACACTGATAATCAATGGAATAAATGTTGTGGATGCTACTTTGAGTTAAACTTACCAGGCACATGGAGACTACACTAGTACCTCTATCAGCTTTTGAAATGTATTCTTGTGAGTAAGAATGTTAATTGAATAAGCTCCAAGGGAGGTCATGAAACATAGTATATATGGTGTTTTGTTTCTACAAATGACAAAACACAAAACTGCAGATGCTGGAATCTTGAGCAAATGCTGAGAAACTGGAGGAGCTCAGGAGGTGAATCAGCATCCTTGGGTAGAAATGATCAGTAAACGTTTTGTGTCAGTACCCTTTATCAAGACAAACGTAGGAAAAAGTGATATCAATGGAGATAAACCTGAAATATTAAACTTTATAAGACTTAATGCATTAGGAGCGGCATGGTTGGTGTAGCGGTTGGTGCCTCACCACTATAGCACTCGCAATTGGGACCGGAGTTCGAATCTGGCACCGTCTGTAATGAGTTTGTACATTCTCCCCAAGTCTGCATGGGTCTTCCCTGGGGTCTCCAGTTTCCTCCCACCGTTCAAAACGTACCGGAGCCTGTAGGCTAATTGGGTGTAATTTGGCGGCACAGGCTCATGGGCCGAGCTGGCCTATTACCGTGCTGTTTGTCTAAATTAAATTCAATAGAATGAAAACTGACAAAATGAAGCCACAGTCCCAACGTGGAAACTCTGAAAGGGCAGCAGACAGATTGGAGCTGTGGGTAAGCTACTGGGAAGATCGGCTAGGGTGCGACTCTTCCTTTTTAGAGAGGAGGCTCAGAGTTAACTGCCCTGTCTAGTCTTCTCATGGGGTTTCTCTTTGCAGCAGGAGATTAAAGATTAAAGATTCCTTTATTGTCAGGTAATAATACAAAAAATGTAATATTGCATGAAATTTTCTTCTGCCTGTCATAAGGTAGCCAAAGTGTCACCCTTAGTATCCCTTACAACATGGGAGAAAGAATAACAGAGGGGTGTGCTTTCAGGGATACTTAGTGTCCATGGATTTGCCTCCACCACTCCTGCAGATCTCTATTTGATCCATTGGCAACTGGAGCTTCCCTTCCAAAACTCCAACATGATCCGTGCCCAAGACCCTTTGGGTGTATCTCAGCACCATATTAATTACAGATCCGTGAACCTCTCAACACAAGTGGCTGACTGCCTAGAGCCTATATGGGTCTTTCAGCTGCTGAGCCCCTCGCTTGTTTGCTGTCATTGTCATCACCCTGTTGGGTCATCTTCTCTGTTTCTCCTTCTCAAAGAGGGATGTTCTCCCCATTCAGATGCCCTGTGCTGGTCCACTGACCTCCGGTGTCTGCGACACCTCATGTCCGCAGCCAAGCAACGTTATGTTGGGCCCATTACCCAAGGTTGCAGGATTTCAATTAAAAATGCTCTCTGCATTTTAAAGCCTGTAGAGAACGGTTGGCATTAGGATTGGATGGTTGGAAACTGCAGAGCAACTCTGTGTCTCTGCTTCCTACCCTCCTGGATCCACACCAGTGGCATCACTGGCGTTGCAGCAGCTACAACTGCGTTGCCATTTTAAATTGTGAGCACAATTCTTTTCATCAAGAAACCATGCCTTGAATCCTGTTCACTCTTGAAAAACTGCTCCATCACATTCTTCATCATGACCCTTGCCTCAGAATTCTGGAGTCTTCATTGACTCAACGTCCTTGGCCTCCACATGAAGATGGTGTGCATAGGGAAGGAGCTGCCAGGGAATGTGGTACAGGAAGATATACAATTACAAAGTTTAACAGATATTTAGTCTGGTAAATCAATAGGAAAGATCTAGAGCAGGAGTGGCCAAACCTTTTTGGTTGTGGGCCACATATAGAAAAATATAAGTAGTCAAATAATAAAATGTCTGGCAGTTTTCAACCACTGCCGGCTGCTTTAACAGGCCATTTAAAGCCTGGACAGAGCTAATAGCAGTTGGACTAGGTGGTTAGACGCCATGAGGGTGTGCTGAGACCACTCCCCACTCCCCGCAGGTCCACACCAGTGGAAGCGCTACTGTTACAGCAGCTCCGGCAGCGCCGCCATTTTTTTTCTAACAGGCCACATTTAAAATGGGGCAACAGGCTGCATTTACCCTGGGGGGGGGGGGTGCTGTAGTTTAATGTTGAGAGATTATGGACCAAATGCAGACAATGGAGAGTAGCTCAGGTAGGCATCATGATTGGAATGTACAAGTTGGGCGGAAGGGCCTGTTTCAGCATTGTGTAAATCTATGACTCTATCAACACAGTGTGATTCCATGCAGTCCCACACCCAAGAGAATACATTTTCCACACATTTTAAAGCAGTACCCATACTATCACTAGCTAATGTTAGTCCAGATATTTCCAGTTCCAGTGGTTGCAAAATTCCCTTCAAATTAACTACAAATATTGCAGCATGTGAACTAATGGTAAACACAACAAATATGTCACTGACTTCTCATCAGCTAAACAATATTTACATAATATCCTCTCATTGGCTGAGTCTCAAATTACATAATATGTTATTATTAGCCGAGCATTGATGATACACTGTAGAGTGCTCTCTCGTGCAGCATTTTTCAATAAACATTCTTTCCCCTTAGGCCAGGACCACTCTATTATATCAATTATCCGTTGGCTGGCACTAAATGGAAGATCAATACATTCCATCATGTTCCTGATTTGTGCTTTGTAGATGACAGAATTGAGGTCATGTTCTACATTCACCTATCACTGCACAAGCGAGGAAGTCAGGGACGAGATGACTCCTAACAGTGAGATGGCCCATGGTTCCCTACAGAACCACCATCTAAAGGAAATCTCAATCCGATTTTGTTTTCCAAACTTGCTTCAGTCCCACCATTCAAGCTTTGCAGTGGCTAGAACAGACCATGAGGCAAATCCATAATCACTAATGAGAATGTGGTCATGAACCAGCTCCTTGAAACACTCCTGTCTCTCTGGCCAGAATACAAGAAATAAAATCACGAGAGGAAAAAAAAACTGGGCAAAATATAACACAATGATCCCAGGCAATTGAAAAACAGCAATAAAACCAAGGATTCAACCTTGTCCTCAATAATTTGCCTTTATCCCTGCAGCACATAAATAGATTTTAAACACGAGACACTTGTTGTAGATATAATACAATGTTTCCAGGAATAATTCTAGAAAATTGTTTCAAGATTCCTTCTTTTTTCCCTTTGTGTTAAATTTTATATGTAGGCAAACAGAATGGTAACAGTCTTTTCGGACCATGATCCCATGCTGCCCAATTACGTCCAATTAACTTACAGCCCCTGAATGTTTTGAATGGTGGAAGGAAACTGGAACACCTGAAGGAAACCCATACAAACACGAGGAGAATGTACAAGTGCTTCACAGACAGCACCGGATTTTAACTGGTTGAACTCCGGTTACTGGCGCTATAAGACGTTGTGGTAACCGTTAGTCAAAGAATTTTTCATAAATCTAATTTTCAGTTGGATTAATTTGCTTTCTCCATTATTGATGAGTCCTTGGTTTTGTTACTGAGGTGAAACCATTTATCAGAAGGTTGAGCTTTTGTGGTAAATACTGTATGTATATAATTATCTGTTTAGGCACACCCATTGGACGAATGTATCTGTGACTCCTCCCACAGGCCCCAGAATAAAGGCAACTGTTTCACAGCCCTCTCCTCAGTGCAGAACAGTTGATAACCATGGAGGTGCCTTTGACATACAGCAAGCAAAGGCCTATCCATTTCTTCAACTTCAATCGTTTGGAGTCATTGATGGTGCATCAGGGCATTCCAAGACCAGCAAGGGGAGAGTGGAGAGGGCGTGGAGCAGACCATGGAGCTATTGTCAATGGCAAAGGGGATGAAAAGGGAAAGGCAATAGTCAAAAGAAGAACAAGGGAAAGAAGAATAAGAAAAAGTATGCACAAGGAAAGGACCAGTGAAAAGATGGATAATGGGTGAACAAAGATCAGTAGGTTGTGGAGGAGATGGGGATAATAGGAAGGGGAAAGGGAAATAAAAAGGAGAAGGGCATTATATAGTATGATGTTGTGAAAATGTATGCACAAGGAAGGGAGCAATGAAAAGATGGATAATGGGTGAACAAAGATCAGTAGGTTGTGGAGGGAATCCTAAGTGAAAATATTTGTGACCCAGAGCAGACTATAGAGTTCTTCCCTTAAATCTGAGGCTGAGAGAAACCTCAAAAAATGCTGTAGATAGATTTGGAGGCTACACATCTCTCTATCGTAATATCATTCAAAGCTTTTGGTAAACTTACTACTTTAGGACATAGACCATTAAGACGGATACGCACTATCAATGACTTCAACGGCTGAGTGAGGAATGATAGATTTCAGCGGGCGCAACTCCATGTGCTCAAATGAATAGAAGGGAATAGGAAAGTCGACCTTTATGGCCAGATCACAGGGTGGGGGGGTGGTGTTAGAGGGGATCGAATCATCAGTGGGCGGGCCATCCACAGAACAGCACAGAACAGTATATACATATCACCACATTTATCCCCTTTTTAAAAAGACAAAACTCAGCCCTAAAGGTTCGGCTGGTCAGATGGCCTGTGCAGCTCTGCTGGGGGTGTACTGGTCAGCTCCATTGCTGGTCGGGTGTCTTGAGGCAGGGGTGGGTAAGTCTGTTGCCTTAAGGGGTGGGATTTGGTTGTCTGTGGAGGCGGTCATGATGATCGGCTTGGCAGGGTGAAAGTCCCGGGCATGTGATGTGGTGCCCTGGGGGTGTCGCTAGCCTGCACCAAGTCCCTGTAGGGGATGATGCTTGTGTATGTGGTGGCTGGGGGCGGGGGTTGATGGATGTCTCTGGCATTTTCCAGGTCCCAGACAGGGACTGTGTCCTCATGGTCGTCGGGGTACTTGACCCAAGTGTATTGTGGATTTGCGTGAAGGAGCTACAGCTCTTCCACCAATGAGTCGGTCTTATGGCCCCCCCACACATGTTTCCTCAGCATGACGGGTCCTGGAGATGAGAGCCAGGGCAGTAGAGTGGTTCCGGTTGCTGACCTCCTGGGGAAGGAAAACATGCATTCATGTGGGGCCATATTTGTAGCAGTGCATAGGAGAGATTGGATGGCATGGAGTGTCTCTGGCAGCACTTTCTGCCAGTGAGGCACTGCTGGGCCTTTTGACTTAATGGCCAGCAGGATTGCCTTCCAAATAGTGGCACTTTCTCACTCCACCTGGCCATTTCCCCTGGGGTTATAGTTTGTGGTCTTACTAGTGGCTATGCCTCTAGCCAACAGGTACTGCCTCAGCTCATCACTCATGAGGAGGATGTAATTCGGGTACCCAAACAGGGTGAACATGCTGCGGAGTGCCCTGATAACCGTAGCCGAGGTCATGTCAGGACAGTGGATGGCAAATGGGAATTTTGAGAACTCATCGATGACATTAAGGAAATAGATGTTCCTATTGGTCGAGGGCAGGGATCCCTCGAAATCGACACTCGGTTGTTTGAAGGGGCGTGTGGCCTTGATGGGGTGTGCCTTGTCAGGCCTGAAGATCTGCAGTTTACATTCCGCACAGATTCAACAGTGTCTGGTCAGAGATCTGACATCCTCAATGGAGTATGGAAGGATCCGGGCTTTTATGAAGTGCCTCATGACACTGGAGTGGAAGTGGTCATCGTGGAATGACTGGAGTGCCCAGCCGGTACAGGATATTGTAGTTATAGGTGGAGATAAGGTGAGTGGATTCTCCACCTCAGGATTTTATCATTCTTGATTTTACCCTGTAGTTTTGTGTTGAACATGAATGCGATGGCTCTTTGGTCCATGAGCAGGGTAAATCATTTCCAGGCCAGGTAGTGATGCCAGTGCCCCATGACCTCAATGATCACCCATTCCTCCTTCTCAACTGAGGAGTGCTGTGTTTCGGGGCCGTGGAGGGTGTGGGAAATAAATGTTACTGGCCTGCCCATCTGGTTGAGAGTGTGGCCAGTGCAAAGTCGGAGGCATTGTTCTCCACCCGGAATGGGATAGATTCATCCACAGCATGCATCGTGGCTCTAGCGATGTCTCCTTTGATTGGTTGAATGCTGCCCGGGCTTCTGCTGATAAGAGGAAGCTTGTGGACCTTATTAATGGGTAGGCCTTATCAGCATAAGTGGGTACCCATTAGGCATTGTAAGAAAAGAACCCCAGGCACTGTTTCAGTGCCTTAAGGTTGTGTGGTATCTGGAGCTCCATAAGGGAATGCATTCGGTCGGGGTCGGGGGCAATGACACCGTGCTCCACGACACATCAAGGAGGGCCAGGTGAATGGTACTAAGTGCACACTTCTCCTTGTTTTAAGTCAGATTCAGGGACTCAGCTGTGCTGAGAAATTTTGCCAAGTTTGCGTCGTGGTCCTGCTGGTCATGACCACAGATAATGACATTGTCAAGGTAGAGAAACGTCACCATCAGTTTATGCCAGTCTACGATCCAATCCATCTCTCTTTGGAACACTGAGTCCCCCAATGGTGACTCGAAAGGGCACCTTGAGGAAGTGATAAAGTCTGCCATCTGCTTTGAAGGTGGGATATTTGCAGTCCACCGGATGAAGGGGGCGTTGGTATGCCGACCAGGTCAATCATGGAGTACCCTTTGTACTGGGCTATTTTACTGACCATATCAGCTATACAGGGAAGGGGTAAGCATCTAGCTGAGTGAAGCGGTTGACTATTTGCCTGTAATCGATCACCATTTGGAGGACCATAATGACTTGGGCTTGCCATGGGCTCAAACTAGAAGCTATGATCCCCTCAGCCAGGAGTCGCTGCACCTTGGACTTCATAAATGTCCTGATCTCGGCACTATAGCACCTGCTTTTCATTGCGATGGACCTGCAGTCTGGGGTCAGGTTCTCAAACAATGATGGAGGTGATATGTGGAGGGTGGAGAGGCTACAGGCGGGGGCCAGCTGCCAGGTAGAGAAGGCTGTGAGTTGGGGGTTATGTACCGTTATGGGTGGTTGTGGTCCTCCAAACATCATTGTCAAACTCCTAAACTCTCCTCTGGAAGTCAAAGCCCAGGAGTATTGGTGCACAGAGCTGTGGCATCATAAACAAATGTAAGTTATCATAACATTCACCCCCCACCCCCTCACTATTAACAACGCTGCACAGTACTCCCAGATCTCAGCAGATTGGTCCTTTGTGGCCATAGAGATGGTGCCGGTCGAGGGTCTGACAGAGAGAGAGAGAGTTTCTGGGCAGTGAATAAAGCTCTCTGTGCTCCCACTGTCAAACAGCCAGTTCATTCTTTTCTCATTTACCTCGATCTCCATAATCGAGTGGGCGATCGGATGAGGGCTGCCCTGGTTCAGAATCATAAAGGCTAGGATCGGGTCATCGTCATTGCTGTCAGAGGGGAGGCCCAACCGGTAAGATGGCGATCTCCAAGTTGACCACACTGTCACATCGGTGGAAGAAGGAGGAAGTGATGTCATCAGGATGGTGGAAGGTGGAGTTGACATCATCCAGGAGGGTGGATGAGATGTTATGTAAGATAGCAATTCCCGAGTTGCGCACGCAGTCAAGCCATTTGGGGCCAGATGTGATGTCAGCACTGCCCTGCTCAATCAAGAGGGTTTGGAGACAGACATTCTGGTAATGTTCCTTCTTCCCACATCCTGAACAGATGGCCTCCATAGCTGGGCAAAGTTGGTGGGGGTGTTTCTGCTCGATGCAGAGGTGGAACCTCAGGTGTCCAATGGTGGCAGCGATGGGGTCATGGCTCGCTATCGCGGAGGTCTTCTGTGATACTGGGTCCCAACATGGCAGCTCCAGTGATCCACACATGGAGGCCCCATTCTTACCAACCATCTTGGTGATTGGGCCAAGTCAAGGGTCCTAGCAAGCTAGAATGCTCTCTTCAGGGGCAGCCAGTGTCACTGACAAATGTAGTCAGACCTCACTCCAGCCACACTGGCATCTCTGACCAGTTCCTCCACACACTGGGCTACGGGCACGGGGTCCATAGCAGTGCCCCAGCAGCCTCTCCCCAGGTCATACAGTGCTCAGAGGAACTCATCCATGGACTCTCCAGGTTGCTGTCTCCTTGAGGTCAGTCGGTACTGTGAGTACACTCGTTCACTCGTGGTCGGTAGAGATTGTGAAATTCAGCCATAGCCTCCGGGTAGATTGTGCAGTCCCGGATAGCCAGGTATGCTCAGTGGCCCACTCTAGCTTGCAGGACATTGAGTTTCTTCTCATCTGCAACTTTGAGGAAGTTTGTGATGCAGGCGATCCACTGCTTGTACCTTTCGGCAATTCCGGGTGTCTGTGGATCGATTTTGAGTCTGCCTGGTCTCAGCAGCTTGTCCATCCCATGTGGAAAATTAATGTTCATTAAATTGATACACACTATCAATGACTCCAAAGACTGAATGAGGAACGATAGGCTTTAATACACATTAGGTTTTGGCTCAAATGAATGGAAGGGGGTAGGGAGATTGACATTTATGGCCAGGTCTCAGTGGGAAGGGTTACAGTGGATCAAGTCATCAGTGGGCAGGCCAGCCACTTATACACAGGACAGCACAGAACAGTATATACATATCACAACAAAGACATCACATCCTAATCTTTCAGACCAATGAGAGAGTCCCCGAGTTAACCGGTTGACCCTTTTTACTCTATGTGATAGGACAAATTGTTTGGAATATGATTGGGGCTATTTTGAGTCTGGGTAATGGGAGAGGAAAATGCTGATGCACAATAATTTTGGTCAGTAATTGAGTATCATGAAGTTCATAAACAGATTAGCTAACAACGAATGTAGTGACCATTGAAAAAAGAGGAAGTGAGAATTTGGTCAATTCTGCACTCTGTGATTTGAAAGAATCCTCTGTCACACAACTCTCAATGAATATGACTTTTGCCTGGAAGAGCAAAATATGAAATTTAGCTAAAAATATTCACACAAATATATCAAAAAGACAACTGAAGTTTTGCATAAATGAAGACAGCTTCTGTTAAGAATAACATTGGTTTAAACAGTATAAAAATGGTTTTTGACGCTTATGAGATTTAAGCAAATTTGCTGATCCTTTCAGTTTATGTATTTTTCATAATAAATCAAATTAAAGTAATTATCAATCAAGTGTAACTGTTATAAAAATTAGTGTATATAAAATTTAGTATCAATATATGCAAATATACTTAAAAATTCAATTACATATGTTTTATGATACAACTTTTTAATCATTTTTGTCACTGAGTTAATTACTCTATGATATCTCATTACTTTACTTGTCAGCTCTTTGGTACAATTAAATTTAATCGTTGTACTCAACAATGTGTTAAATATTTTGCAGAAGCAATATTAATGTTCTCTCCAATTTTATAGGGTCAGAACATTTACTACATTGAACTTATGTTTTGCTCTAAAACCGTAAATGTATATAGATATTTGTTCATCAGTTTATTCCCCTTGTGTGATAAGCTGACAAATAACCATAAACTACTGTGGGATCATCAGAAGGTCTAGCTGAAACATCACTTTTTCTTTCTTGCAGTAACCAGAACAGTGAATATTTATTTCTCTATCCTTTGATATGTTTTTTTGTCTGTTGTGACATTATGTGCCAATTTAACATTCACTATTGTAGTTGGTGTATCTTATGAATCTGCCTGTCTGCAGCAAGTAAAATTATTGGTGCTTCAATACATTGTACCTCTGTATGACTCTATAGTCACATTAACAATGAATGTGGCCTTTGTACACAAAGTTAAATGCAAGTCAAGCTCAATTTTATTGTCACATGTAGTAAGGAGCAGTGATATATTGTACAGAAGCAAGATACGTTAAAGACGTAGCGTAACAGAGAGAGATCAGTTGGTAGGGGACAAAGGCAAAAGAGTCTTACTGTTGTAAGTCTGATTATTGCAGGAAAGAAACTGTCTTTCAATCTGTTCATATGTGATTTCACACTCATGAATCTTCTTCCAGACTGGAGGATGGGGGAATAAGTGAAGAAAATGTGGTAATGGTGGGATGCCTTTCTTAATGGGTTGGCTGCCTTTCTAAGTCAGGAGATACAGATGGAGTCCATAAAGGGGAGACGGGGATGCGTGATGGCTTGCGCTGTATTCTCAACCTTCTGAAGTTCCTTCCAAACTTAGGCAGAGCAATTGTTGTACCATGCAGTCATGTATCCTAACAGGATACTTCCAATGGTGCACTTGTAGAAGTGGTTAAGGGACATAGGAAACATGTCAACTTTCCTCAGGCTTCTGAGGAAGTGGATGCACTGATGCCCTCTCTTTGCCTTTGTGTTGATGAGGGTGGACCAGAACAAGTAATTGGAGATGCTTACTCCTTGGAACTTAAAACTGTCTGCTCTCTCCAACTCATCACCATGGATGTGGACTGGGCAGTGAGCTCCACTCCCAGAAGTCTGCAACCAGCTTATTAGTCTTGCTAACATTGAGGGAAAGGTTGTGGTCTTGCCAAGTTACTGGACCCTCCATCTTCCTTCTGTTTTCCAACTCGCTGGTTCGGCCCAAGGCAGTGAGATCATCTGCTACTTTATAAATGGAGTTGGAGTAGTGTTTGGTCACATCATTATGGCTGTACATGGATTATGACATTTCAATCAATTCCAGTTCTTGTAAATACTAAATCAGTAGTGATTCAGTGATTGTGCTTTTTAATCCCACTTCGTAATGTTCTTATGGGTGTTTTGTTCCTGATGATAACTCTCCAGAGAATGGGAATATTTAACTGTATCCCAGGTAATGTCTATCCCTCACTTAACAGCCCTGCTGGCTGTACTAAGCAGGTCAGATAGCATCCATGGAGAGAGAAACAGAGATAAAGATCTAGAAAAGGAGGAAAGGATAGGAGGGAGCAGGAGAAGGTCAATAATGGTATGAAGGGATTGAAAGGCAAAATAAAGTGTTATTTGCTATATATTTGGATACAGAAAACTGAGGAAAGCTGACAATATCTTTTGAATATGTTAACAAACTTCCAAATGCTTAAAGTATTGTGCTATCAGCCCTATTCATTAAACAAACTTCAGGCAATAGGTCACTACAGGAAAAGATAAAACTAAACTCAACTTTCTTCACTGTTTTTCTCAAAATAACATGATTATCTGAACTACTTTAACTCAAGACTGAGTTGGGAATATCCTCAGTTGGAAGGTGAGACTCCAACAGAAAAGGCTAACGACTTTTGTCAGGCAGAAACCAAGCTGCAGCTTTGTAGAATCTTACTGCACACAGGTCACTTGCAATGGTTGTTGCTTCATAATAAAGGTTATTGCTCATAACATAGCTATATCTTGCTGTCCATAATCAGCTTTGAAGACTGATCTAAAAATCTGAGACTTTCTCTCTAATCAAGATGCATTTGGCCCATCTGCAACACGAAGAAGACCTGGTGGTTCATGTAGAAACTTCTGCCAGTGAGCTGAAGAATTTACAGTGATCCCAAAGGTGGTAATTTAGAACTTCTTCTACTATTACTGCATATCAGCAAATTTCTCATTAACCAGCACAAAGATTACGTATGTCCTATTTTATTTTGTTATTCCCATTAGCAACTGATAACTCCTTCTGGAAAAAATCTTCTTTATAAGTTTAGTCTTGAAAGGAATTACCTTGTTCAATATGGTGAACAGCTTGATTGCTGTGTAACCTTACTAAACCATTAGTATACATTGACAGAGTATATAGAAATGTTTTTTTGAGATAAATTGGGAAAGGTTTGTTAGAGTAGGTCACATACAAACACTTTAAAACAGATCTTATTTAAAATACTGGAGTTCTGCCCCATGCTAGACATATTGAGGCCTCAGAGCTTTTGCAAGAGCTTTGAAGAGTACTCAAGAGACTTCACTAATGGATTGTTGTTTACAAAAGACAACAGATGAAAGATCTTGTCGGAGGCGCAGACAGTCTGAAGGAGAACTTGCTGTTCTAAGAGGGTCATGTGGTTTTGCAAGCAGAGAGAGTCAAACAGGCCTTCTCTCAGAGAAAGAGAGAGAGAAAGAGACACAGAGATCACTTGTACAGTGATACAGCCAGCTGATGTAACTGGAAATGGAACAGGACAAGCTGGCAAGCTTGTGGAGACACCCATTCTGGAAGACAGCCTGGTCAAAGCCCTTGTGGTTCATGCAAGAGGAGAGGACTGGTTGTCTAATTTTTCACTTGGAATAAGGGAAACAAAAAGGAACTCTGTGATGACCTGAAAAAAAGAGGTTGTCATCTGGAGAACCCTGAAGGGGCAAGTTTCGTCAGCAAGGCACTGAAGTGGCTGATTTAAAAAGGAGCAACAAACCTCTCTCTGAAAACTGACAAGAACCTTCCTGAGAAATAACCATTTACCTTTCAAGCACCAAAGCTTGGTGAACTTAATAAATGTTAAATTCTGTGCACAGTTCAAGAATTGCCTGCAACCAGTGAACTTGGAGGAGTGAGAAGTGAGATTGGACTGTGAACCAAAGAACGTTTCTGAACTTACACACACATTACATACATGTGTGCTTAGAATTAGATGGGGGTTAAATTAGGTTAAGTAACTCAATAATGATAAGTTAAATTTTGATTCTATTTTCATGTTTAAAGATAATTAAAAGCAACTTTTGCTTAAGTAACCATTTGTCTTGGTGAATATCTATTGCTGCAGGGTTTATGGGTCCTCTGGGCTCGTAACAATATGACTAATAGTTCAACACTTTAAGTATCTGAAGGACTATTAACACATACGGCAGAGATCTTGAAAATTTTCTGTATCCAAGTATATTGCAGGCACAAACTCCACATTGACACAAGAAGGTGTAATTTCCTAGCTAATGCTGAATATTTAAATTTTATTGGCACTCATCTTTTGGTTTCACAATTATAACTCTCATTTGTCACAGTGCTACTCATAACTTTCATTTTAATTATCTGGTGTGGATTTGGATAAACATTGCACCATCTCTTCAAATGGAGCAGCTGTAATGATTATAATGATTAATATCACATTTGAATATCAAAATCAGAATCAGAATTTATTGTCATAAATAAGTCATAAAATTTTGTGTTTTGTGACAGCATCATAGTTGAACATTCATTTTTATACCATCTTAATACATCGTGGTAAAGAAAAAAAATCAATAATTATATTAATACTAGTGCACAAGAAGTAAGAGTTACCACAAAGTCTTTGGAGTCACCACAAATGCCTCTCTGTAATTTAATTGTTAAGCTTCCACATCTTTTGAAATTTGGGCCAGTTCATTCTAAGCGTAGGGGTAATTTGTTTCTACAGAGTTAAAATTGGAATGGGAATTAATAGAGCTGAAATTGGACAGGCAGGTTTTATTTAAAAATAGATAGGAAATGATTACGAGATTAATCATTACTTTCAAGTTGAAGACAAGATTTACAAGGCTGCCTCTAATAATATTGTGGAGCCAATTTTCCGATTTATTACAAGCAGTGAAAATATGGTCAGCAATTGATGATTGGCTGGAGGGATGAGTGGAAATGTTTCATGCTTTTAGAGACATTGCTACAGCATCTGATTGACAGGAACACACCTTAAAAGGGTAAACTTGACCTTGTATGGGGATACATCTAGGCAGAACAACATTACTCCTGTGATAAATCATGCCTGTCATTAAGTCCAATAAGATTCAGCACCATGCAAGGTTTATTTGGCATATCTGTTTCTCAAGATATGGGTATTTGCAGCAAAGCCAACATACTGTATTTTTTTCTTTTAAGGTGGGAGAGTGGAATATCTCGTAGAGCCACTGGCTCCCAGCACCATGTTGCTTTCCTCAGGAACTCCAGCCTTCTCTGACATCCCAAAGACATGTGGGTTGGTAGGTTAATTGTCTGTTATGAATTGTCCTTGATGTGTGGGTGAAAGTTGAATCTGCATCGGGGGTGGGGGGGGGGCTGAGTGGGGGTAGAAACAGTTTATAGGAATATAGGAATGTGTGAAAAGAATAAAAAATGGCACCAGGGTCTCTTTGGAAAAAAAAATGACCTGGAATTATAGTCTGGATGGATTGTGAATGCCCGACTTTAAAAACTATTATTAGGCACCCTAGTCAAGATACATCGCCTTTCTCTTCAAGGGGAAAGGTGTACCATCCTGGACACAAATTGACCTGCACATGATAGGCGAGCAGGTAGCGGAAGACTTTATTTGTAAATGAGATGATAAATTGCTATCAGAAAGGAAAGGCAGCCCCATATTAAAACAAATAATCTTCATTTGGAACAAAATTAACCAATATGTAGGAAACAAAGAGGGACTGTCTCCAAAAACACCCCTGACTCCAAATAGATTAATACCATTGATGGTGGGTAACAAGATCCTGGATATCTTCAGGTGCGTAGAGGACTGTTACGACCAGGGGGTGGCTAATATCATTTGAATAACTTCGGAATAGGTATATTTTATCAAATAAGATGTTTCACTGCTACCTTCAGATAACATCCTTTTTACAGGACAAATTAGGTCCAACTATGGCCTTTCCAGTGAGACCATGATTCGAAGGGGGAGCACAAGGAAGTTCATTTTGGCAATGTATTTCTTGCTCCAAACCAGGCCCTGACAAATCAAGACAGAGGTGGGAGTTGGATGACTGATGAATGGTGCAGTCATCAATGCATGGTTCAGGCTGGTACATTTCAATTTTCAGCACCAGCTCTACTTGATGCCATAAGAATTGAACAGATTGAAACCTGAATTATCAGACCAATGTTTTAGCTGTGGCATTGTGACAGGGCCATTTTTGCATGCAACCCAGATATGTGCTCAGGTGAGACCCTTTTGGGTGGAATTGGGCCAAGCCTGGAGAAAATCATAGGCAAAGAATTCCCACAGGACCTAGAGCTCTTCCTGTTGGGAAACATAATAGATGTAAGGCTTACAATGAAGCTATCCAAATTTCAAATTCAATTTGTCATGATCACTTGACCAGTAAGTGCATGGAAGTTGCTTGGAAGTCCGACTCCTTGAGTATTGATCGATGGAACACAGAAATGCAGCTGTGTTCTCCTGGAGAGAATTACCTACTACCTAAGGAAAAGATATGGATTCACAATTAGAGCAGATTATGGTAAGGGATGCATATCCCTGACGTCTTGATTAAAGAACCAGGCAATTTAAATTCCCCTTTTCACATACTGAGATGTCCAAAGTGCCTGTAGTATGGATTATCATGTAGCCTCTTTGTCTGGAAGCTGGTGGGAGTGTGGGCTGCGGAGGGTCATGTGAATTCTCTCATTTGAGCCAAATCAGAAGTCACTGGAAGTCACCCCACAGGTGAAGCTGATGCATGATTGGTCCTCACAGGTCACCTACATTGAAAAAGCCAATGGGTGCAGTCACCCTTTCTCCCTCTCTCTTTATTTCTCTCTCTCTCTCTCCCCTCCTCCTCTTCTCCCCCTCCCCCAGATCCCAAGGCATGGATGATGCTGGAATCAAGGTTCATTTGATTTACTTGTTACTTCTAATTAATTTACTGTTTGTTAGTGTGCTGTGCCTGCTAGAGATAGAAAGAGTTGGTGGGTACTGTGTGTTTAACCCTTGCATTCCTAATAGGGAGTTGAGAATATTTAGCAGTGATTTATTTGCATCCAGTGTGTAGTTATTTATGTATTATTGCTGTGACCATAGATTAACTCCATGCTGTGAGTCATGGGCAGCTCCGGAGGTATAATTGCAATGGGCCTGCCCAGACCCCAAGCAGTGGTGACAATGGAGATCAGGTTCAGGTGTCTGCATTTGTTTAGTTACATGGTATACCATGCCTGTCGGTGGTGGGAGCTGAGAAGTTAAACCCTCATTTCTTGGACAACCATCCCTGTAGGTGGTGAGTGCCAAAGAAGTTTAACCCTCTTTTCTCAGTATACCGTGCATGTGCACTGGGTAAAGTGTGTGGCCATTTTGTGTAAATAAAGCCCACTGTTTGTTTTTAACTCACATTTAACCTTGATTCTCTTTAAACCCATCCAACCTATTCTCGAACACAACAGTGCTGTGAAACAAGTTCTTAATACCAAGGCACAGTGGGAATTATTAAATGAAATGGGTCCAATGGAATATGTTCAAATAAATTTTAAAGGAGGAAAGAGAGGTGGAATTTAAAGAAAGAATTAGGAAGCTAATGGCCTTGTCATTTGAAACCATGACCAGTGACAATTAAATTCATGAATAGAGGAGAGCCCAGAATTGGAGGAACTCTGAGGTGAAAGAGGAGGGAGGAAATAACAAAGAAAAGGAGGGAAAAGGACATGGACAGATTTGAGAACAAGGCTGTTAAATTTCTAAAGCCAAAATGTTGTTTAACTAGGAGATGGTGTAGGTCAGCAAGTGATGGGCTATTGTTAAATTGGATCTGGATCTAGACAGCAGAGTTCTGGAATGCCTCATATTGATGGAGAGGTGAACAAGGAAGGCCAGTGATGAGAACATTGAAATCATTGAGCATTTTTGATAACAAAGGCAGGTATAAGAGTTTGGCTGTGACTCATTAACTGTCTTGAGATTGTGAGAAAATTTTTACTTTCAAACCTGTTGTAGTACTCCAGATTAAATATCAATAGATGAAAAACCATTCTAAGTCATCTCCAGAAAGTCACATTGAGATTATTCAGGGATAAACACTATATCAGATCTATGGATCTTTCTGCAACAGTGTTAACTTATAATGTGTTTTGATTCTGCAATGCATTGGTGGTCATGTCTTTCTTCAACATCATTCCTGCTGTCACTTAAGGTAAAAATGAATAGCAAAAGTTACAGCACATATGATGAGACAAGGATAAAAGGATAACATTCTCACCTACAGCAATGTCATCCATGGAGATCAAAAGCAGTCAAAACCCTGAGGACTGCTCTTTATATTTCTGAATGGTCATTTAAGTAGTTCAAACATTTAGATTATCAAACTCGTCTGTAACAATCACTTTTGAAACCGCTTCAAATAAATGTGGTGGTGATGGGGCTAAATTTTAATGTGTTTCTGTTATGTAATTGAAATAGTATTTCAACACTATCTTTCAGTGGTGCTGAATGTAAGAGTCTCTGAATTTTATTATTTTTGTAGAATGTTTGTTGACATGATAGTGTAATTATTTAGTTTTGAGAATCATTCCAAGCATCAGCTATCTTATCCCTGTGTCTCTGGTGAAACAAAAATACAATTTACAATTTTTGAATTGACTGGATGGATGTAAACATTGCAAGAAAAGTTATATTAAATGGCCAGCTCCCACCATGCTGAGATGATGTTTGTGGGGACATTTCAGGAGACAGTTAAGAATCCTTTCCTTAAGGACGCAGTTTATTTCCTGCTGTTATCAAACTCTTAAATGGATTTCCCATTAGAATACAGTGATTTCTTCCATTATTTAACTATAAATTTATAAATTTAAATTTAAATTTAGACATACAGCATGGTAACAGGCCATTTGGCCCATGAGTCTGTACCTCCCAAATTATACCCAATTAACCTCTATCCCCGGTATGTTACAAACAGTGGGAGGAAAACAGGGCCTCTGTGGAAAGCCCACAAAGACATAGGGAAAACATCCAAGCTCCATAGAAGCCTGGGATTTGGACCCCAGTCTCGCTTGCTGGCGCTGTAAAGGCATTGCACTAACGACTTCACCAACCATACCACCCATACTTTTCACTTTCTCACTATACACAGCAATTTTGTCCTGTGTAACACTATGCCCTGCTGTTATGCTATATTGTAACATTACATTTTTATTCTTGCAATATCTGTTCAACAATGTAGATGTTGACTGAACTGGATAGCATGCAAAATAAAGTTTTTTCACTGTATCTCAGTACATGTGACAATAAACAATTCAATTCATTAAGTGAATATGTTTTAGATATTAACTACTTATTGCAAATATATTTAGCTTGTTATTTGAATTTTCCCAGCTGTTTGATAGCCTTTGAGCTCAATCTACTGGGTCTTTTTTTTTTGCTGAATTCATCATTAGCTAACAGAACCACTATGTAATCTCCTATTTCTTGAATTCTTGTTCCAATCAGGGAATGACCCAAAAGATAATAAAATAACATGTCCAAAGACTTTGGCTGCACCAAAAGCCAAAGCTTTTGGAAATACTTATCAGGCCAGTCAACATCTGTAGAGGGAAAATAGAGTTAGGGCTTCAAGTTAATTACTACATGCTATATTGATGAAAAAATAACTCAGCATCTCTCACCAGAGACACAACCTGACCTGTACAGTATCTCCAGCATTTTTGGTTGCTCTGGAATTTAGTGAAGCAGATGACCTTAACTCTAAGGTAGGCTGGACCAGGAGATTACCTTAGATGGGATCCACAGAGAGTTGGGAAGTTAGATACAGCATTGGTTTGGTCATAAAAGTCAGGGGTTATTGGTGGAAAGTGTTTTTTTCTAACTGAAGATCTGTAACCCCTGATGTTCTGAAAAGATCGGTGCTGTGACTTCTGTTGTTGGTAATATCTATTCATGATCTAAATAAAAATGTACACATGACACAAAAATCATTGAGTTGCGATTAGTGAGAATATAACAAGATATACCAAAAGGAAATTTGGGCAGATAAATGGTAGATGAACTTTAATCTAGAAAAGTGTGAGACATTAAATTTTCACAGGTTAAATGCGAGAGGTAAGTAGAGGACCTCCACAGGTTGTGAATATTGGCTCTATGGAAACAAAGAGGTCAGGTAGAGAAAGATGAGACACAGGATGGAGTGGGTGATGGGAAGACAAAGACAGTCAGTGCTGGAATCTAATAAGAAGATAAGGTGATAAAGAGACCAGATGGAACAGGGTTGTACTGCTGGGAGGTATAGTCACATTATTCACTGGCATAACTGTTCTTCTTAATAAATATTGATTTGAACTTGAGTATATAGATAACAATTTCCAAATTTGTCAGTTGACTTGCCTGGACAGGTTGCAAATCAAAGCTTTTCACTGTATCGCAGTGTGTGTCACAATAAATGATTCAATTAAATTTAATTCATTGAGGAGGTGGATGACATATTTCAAGGGGGTGGGCTCATAGCTAAGAGATGAAATTCAATGCTAGGAAATGTGGGTGTTGTATTTTGCTGGAAAAAATGAGAGACGCCAATATAAACTAGAGGGTGCAATTCTAAAAGGGGTGCAAGAGCAGAGAGCTCTGGGGGCATGTGGCAGAGTTCACTGCAAAGGACAAACCAGCTTGACAAGGTGGTTAAGAAATGTGGACAATGCAAGGAAGGGCTTCATAAAGAGTGGCATGGATTTCAAGATGGAATTTTATAAAACAGTCTTGATGAAGAGTTATGACCTGAGAGGTCAATGATTCCTCCTCTCCCCATATGATGTGTTCACCTGCTGAGCTCCTCCAGAGCAGATTGTTTTATGCTTGATTCCAACATTTTCAGATGCTTGTGACTCCTTAATAAAGCACTTTGGCCACAACAGAATTTTGTATTCACTTCTGGGCACCCCACTTTGGGAAAGTTAAGGTTTCTGAAAGGATGTGAAAGAAATTCACCAATAATGAGGGCAGGGACAAGGAATTTAGTTCTATGAATAGACAGTGGCATCTGGGGTAATTTCCCTTGGAGCAGAGGAGGTTTGGAGGAAATCCTGAAAATTATCAACACTGGGGTCAAACACTGGATCTATAAAATGAAAAAGCTCCATAAAAATAGTAGAACTGACACAAGAGAAAAGCACTTTGGTGAACAAGTGGTTGCTGCCAGGTTTGTAATGGAGACATATTTAATGGTCATGATCTGAACCCAGAGAAATATATGAAAGAAAGCATTGGGCTCGTAGGAAAGGGTGAGGATGAGAGAAGAGCTGAACTGCTCTTGCATGAAGCTAGTAAGAACTTCACAGGCTGAATGGACTCCGAATTCTGATCTGCAGCTCACTGTATTTCAATGATTTTAAGTTTCTCCTTCCAATTCAAAATGAAAATGGGAAACATTAATGGACGAGGCTTTTAGGGCAATCAAAGATGTGATTAAACTTCTGATTCCATGACTGTATGCGAAAGGATTCCTTTGATCCTCAACTCTGTCAAACTGGACTGCAAAGATCAAACAGAAATGCAATGGGATTATAGCCCAGAATTAGTTGGATCTCTGTATTGACTGTGCATGTCCATATCAGGCCACACCAGCCAAAGAGCTCCATAAAGTCTTGACAACAAACCAATTCACTAGAGATTAACTGCCAAAGTTATTGAAAGGAACTAGTGAAGGTAGGGGATTATGTTTTGTATTGGGCAAATGAGGGGTTCCACTTCTGGTTTTGTTTAGATTTAAAAATGGAATTGGGCTCTGATTTGAAGGGAAAAGCAGATCCAAGGATTGCAGAGAGCAGCGTCCTGGTCTCCCCACTGCCTGCAACAATTTCATCATTCTTTGTGAAGTTTCAGCTTCTTCATAATTAATGCAATTATAAGTAATTGCAAGGAGCAGTTTTATCCTCAGAAATATAGTCTAATGTATGACTGAAATGATCTGAAAATTATTTCAAAATGCAAATCTGAAATAAAATAATACAATGCTGGAAATATTCAGCACTTTAATGTTTAAAGCATAAATTTTGTTTCTGTTTCCAAAGTGCAGTTTGTTTACAGCCATTTATGTTTTTACTCATGATAGAAATGTTTATACAAAATATTCGTAACCAACAAAGGTTGTGGGCTGTCTATATCATCACTGCTGTACATAGTTGTGGCCAATGTATCCTTCTCTACCATGCATCTCATTCACCCACATACACACACACAACATTTCACTTTTACGAGATGTGAATAATATTGAAGAATCTCCAGAAATCATGATAAAACCAGGAAAATATGTAAAATGGTCAATCTAGTGAACTGGAATCCATGGGGTAGTGTCTGTTCCTGAAGCTCCATACCGCATACATTGGATCATCTGCTGAATGTTATCCCAGATTACAACAAAAAGCAAAAAAAAACTAATAGTGGAATTCAACTGGTTAAGTAGCATCTGTGAGGGAAAATAATTGTTAATGTTCTAAAGCAGGGCACCAGAAAATGGGGAGACCACCCCCCATTTGAGAAGGAAAAGCGGAGGAGGCGACTCAGGGGATGTCAGCGGACCAGTGAGGGGATCTATGATTGAAGAAACACACGACCAGCGGGCTGTTGGAAACTCAAGGTGAGGAACTCATGCAGGATCTGGGCTGCTGTGGAATGGCCAAAGGATGCACATCAGGTGGTGGAGAGCTGGAGGCTGGCTGAAGGGGCACCAGGTACCAGAACTGAGATGCGAGAGGATTGCTGGGGGAACTGAAGGGTCCTGATCATACCAGAGGTTCGGACCTGGAGCTCAAGCTGCTGAACGTTTGGACTTGACTCTGTGTGGTTGTGGGTGCTGCAGAATCCATAGACACTCGATGACTGTGAGGGGATACTCTTTTGCTTCTCTTTCCCTGACTGTCAGAGATTCTTCAGGCAATTACTGCCGACAGTGAATGTCTGCCTTATGGCAGACTAAGGTGAATTTTGTGTAGTATTGCACTGTTTTATTACATGAAAATATATTGAATCTTGAATGTTTCAGATCATGACTCTTTATCAGGGATGAGAGTGAATATAGCCAGTAAAGAGAAGGGGAAGGAGAGAGGCCAGAGGATGATGGGAGGACTGAGGAGGAATTAAGTATAATGGACAGATGGGGCCAGGTGAGAGGGAGGGGTGAATTTGCAAAAAAAGGTAGATGAGTGATGGGTAGAAGCAGACAAAGAGAAAAAAAAAACTGAGGCAGGTGTGGGGAAAGTGAAGTTGAAGAGGGTGATAAGCAAGTACACAAAGGCTACAATTCATGGAAGCTGATAAATAAGGAAGATGTAAAAAGAATTCTTTAGAGGAGAGAGAGGAAGAGTAGATGGAAACAGATGGGGGAGGCAATTGCATGGGTGAAGTACATGGTCAGAAAGTGGATGGAACCAGGAAGGTGAGGGGATGAAAATGGGGACATGAAAAAGGGCATAAACGTGAGAGAACAAGAGGTGAGGGTCAGAGAGAGAGAGAGAGCGAGAGAGAGAGAGAGAGAGAGAGACAGACAGACAGACAGACAGAGACAGTCAGACAGACAGAGAGCGAGACAAACAGAGACAGATAGACAGACAGGGACAGAAAGACACAAAATGAGAGAGAGTGAGAGAGAGAGAGAGAGACAGACAGACAGACAGACAGGCAGACAGACAGAGACAGTCAGACAGACAGAGACAGTCAGACAGACAGAGAGCGAGACAAACTGAGACAGATAGACAGACAGGGACAGAAAGAGACAAAATGAGAGAGAGAGAGAGAGAGAGAGAGAGAGAGAGAGAGAGAGAGAGAAGGCCATTTCATGCAAAGAAAAAGGCTGACTGTAAAGGCAATGATTCTCCGCCCTTATTTCAGGAGACTTACCTTCTTGAATGCGCCTTAGCCAGCTCCAAGGCAATGACTGCAATCCCTCTTGGGGAAGGATAATTGGCAGACGCTGCACTCCACCGCCTGACCTGAATGTACAGCTGTTGATGATGCCGTCAGTCTGCAACCCATCTCCCCACTCACCCCTCTCCCTTCATGACCCCCTCAAAGCATGGGTGGTCAGCAGGAGCTTTAAGGGCATGGGAGGGTGTAGGTAGGATCTGTCAGGGCGGTGGGGCGGTGGGTGTCCCTGTCTGTCCGCTAATTCCTGAAAAGAGCAGGGAAGAGAGGGGAAGAAATGTTGGTGGTGGGATCACATGGTAGGTGGCAGAAATTGCAGAGGCTTTTTTAAGTGTTTTATCACACTCATTCAGAAATGTACAACATTCTCGACTGAATTGACAATCAGATTTGAGCTGGGGGGCATGGCTTGCCTGCAATCAAAGTTTCTTTCCCTACTTTTTCAGGTGTTCAGGTTGCAGTGGCCTCGGTGTCAAAATGCAAGCTGCAGCTAAAAGACTGGTAATCGCCACTGGGAATTCTACATATGGTATGCATGAAATCAGTGTATAGGCGACAGCAGAAATGACAGGAAATGGGAAACGATCACAGCATGATCAGAAAGAGAATCAAAATTTATGTCTTGAACAAGTCACAAGATCCGTTGTTCTGCAGCAGCGTTAGAGTTCAAACATTCAATATAAACTTGTTTACAGATAAAATAAATAACAATAGTGCACAAAAATTCAAAGTCCAAGCAGTGTCTTTGGTTCTGATGGCAGCGGGGAAGAAGCTGTCATTATGCCATTGAGTACTTGTCTTTAGGCTCCTGTATTTTTTTCCCGATGGTAACAGAGTGAAGAGGGCTTGGCCTGGGTGGTGGGGGTCTTTGAGGGTAGAGGCTGCTTTTTTTAAGACACTGCCTCCAGCAGATGTTCACTGACAAAACAGATGTATTTGCACTTGTGACCAGAGATGTAACCTAGATCCTTAAACCTTACAAATATATTAATTTTAATCTTAAAGGCAAATAGAATAGCACTTCTAACAAGACTGGGTGAGAAGCAAGCCAAGCCTTATGACATTTTCACAGTGAATTTTCCAAATGAATTTCCATTTTAAATTTGAGAGGAATTCATGGAATTTTAACAAGGATAATTTTGTTTCACAGAAGAGAATGTAAGAGATAAATCAGCACATACTGCTATGTGAACCAGAGAGTTAACTGAGGCAGAGTATCACAATTTAGTGCCAACTACCTTGATCCAAATGCCCTTGAAGCCTGACATCACTTTGTGTCATTAATTTATAGATTGAGCTGTGGGTGGTATAATTTGTCATTAACTCACCTCCGGTCCAGTTAAGTTGAAACTATCTTCCCGATTTATCTGCAAATATCTCCATTGAGACTTCCGCAAGAATTAAAATACAATTAATGAACAAAGCCTATTAATCCATAGGACACAGTGTCCTTGACCCATTAGACTGACGCCTCTGGATGTAGAATTATTATCCAGCTAGTATTTTGGACAGCTAAAATGTTTCTGTGACTCCATTAGTAGCAATGGCCTGATTAAGCAGATCGAAAGCCTTTAAAAGGTGGGCTCATGTGGAGATGGTGAAGTTTTCGACTACTTTGTTGGCTGAGAGCAATATATTTACCAACTTTTTGTCAAGGTGTTCTAGGCCAAACCCAATGTATTCCTCAAATTCTTTGCGTTTGTCACAAAACTGCTGCTCACCTCCCAACAATTGTATCTACTTCTTTGTCCATTTCATACTAATAAATTAATAAATCTTAATTTTGCATTCAAATCATTCTAAAATTGCTATCTACAGTATCTCTATAACATTTTCAAATCTTTGAGATGTTTGTGTTCGTCCAGTTCTCTCCCCGATCACCACCAATTGACTGAACGGACTCTTGAGCAGACCACCTGTATGTTAAGGATGATATCTTGATTTCACAAAGTGACCTCATTGCAGCCTTCAAACATTTTTTTTGATCTGTTGTTTCTCTGCAACTCTATATTCTGTATTTTCACTGCATCTCAGTACATATGACAATAAGCAAATTAATTTAATTCAATTGTCTCTGATGGCCATGCCAAAGCCACAATCTTTAGTTGTCCCACCATCTGCCCCATCATCAACATCCAGGTGACACTATTAATTAAAAACTCTACTGGACCAGCCACTTGCAGTTACAATAGCAGAAAAAAAAACAGTTTGCTGTAGCAGAAAGTAACCTATCCCAAAACTTTCTGCTATCAACAAAGCACATGATGGAGTGTTCTTCATTTACCCAGATGAGTATAAATCCAACAGTATTCTGGGAGCCCAACAATAAGCCTGAGAAAGCAGAAAGATTGGAACTCTGTAATGGAGGATTTAGACCAGCTTATGCAAGAAGGGATGCAGTTGGATCAGAAGACATAATCTAAATTCCACCATGGGGCCCAGGATGCATGTGAATCAGTAGACATTATCTAATTTCCACCATGAGGCCCAGAGATGCAGTTGTCTTTTGTTGGTCGCAGACTGCCAGGAGACTTGAAGATAATTAAATCATTTATTCAAAGAGATAAGCTATGAAGTAAACAACTTTTGGGTAATATAAGCCATGGTCCCACTGCTGAAGTTTGAGACTCTCTGAGAGGTGGCAACATCTCTCAGCAAGAAGAACTTCTAGACTCCAACCAACGTCCCGGTCGGGGGAGGTGGAGAAGCTGCTACCGGCGCCCAGACAACCTACTACAAGTGTGCAGTCGTTGCCTCGCTTTGGCAGTTGGGACCAGTCCAGGTATTGATAAATATAATTGGGAAGGGCTTGCATATTGTAGTTTGAATTCAGCTTTAGATTTAGTAATAAAGACTTGTATAAACTGAAGTGCTCTCGGTGTTTGTGTCTAGTTTCTTTCGGTAGCTCAAACACTGTGACAAATCTAAAACGAACAAAATGAGAGGTACAAGTTTACCCAGGACAAACTCATCCATTATCTAAACACACATTCTCTCCACCATAGGGGCATAGTTGCTGCAGTATGCACCATATGGCAAATACATTGCAGTTAATTACTTAGGCTATTTTATATTACTCCCAAACATCCAATCTCTAAAAGCAAGGACAGTGGCAGCAAATACATGAAATAATGCTCTTCCAGATCCGACTCCAAGATGTACATTTCCGGAACTGAAACGGTGTTCCAGTCCTTCATAATTTCTGCACCTAAACCTCCCCAACCAGCAGTGGAGGCATGTTCAGCTGAAGAAGGCAGAAACAGCACTTTCCCAAGAGTAAAAAAAAGGATGTGCAGACCTGTAAATGAAAAATAAATCCACATGACATTTGCATCCGATAGGCTTAGGAGCCAAGGCAAGCAGATACTGGTCATACCCAAACATGTTCTGGTTGGCTTCCACTCCAATTTATCTATTAATGCTTATGTACGTTGATCCCTTAATCCCCTGTTAGCACTGAACCAACAAATTGAAAGAGGTAGAGAGATGAAGGTTATCATAGGAACCTGAATTCACCATTACTGGAATGAAGCCAATGTTTGTTCTAGTCAGGTCATTAACAGAGTTGAACCCAGTGAAAATACAAAAAAATAGTAATTGAATCATAAATAAACCTGATGCTCAGAAAAACTATTACATGAATTTGTATCTTTTTAATGTATACGAGATGCATTTTATAGCACTTTTTACAATCCCAGGATATCCCAGTTAATAACCAGATAGAAGGTTTCGATGACATTGATTAAGGGAATAGTAATAGCCAGGACAGAAAGTGATCTCTCCCTGCTCTTCCTCAAGAGATTGGACATTTTACACCCATCAGTAATTTAACAAATCATCCAAGAGACCATAGTGTGAACAAAGCAGCACTCCCTCGGTGAGTGTGGGAAGGGCTTGTATCACATATTCTCCTAATTGTGGCAGATCATGAACCACATAATTTGTGGTTATTAAATACACTCCCAGAAACTAGCACCTTCTGATCCATGTAAAGATATTGCTTATGTTTTTATTAATGAATGCCTGCTGAGTAAATAGAATGGGAAAGCTAGTGGTCAGTGCTGGTCTGATGGGCTATAGGGCCTGTCTGTATGCTGCACCTCTCTGTGATCTGACTCTCTGCAGGAGTTGTTAAAATATGACCCTTTCAAATCTGTTATTGGATGATGTAATTTAGTATAGAAGAAGGGAAATTGTCCCTCCTGATGTCCTGGCCAATATTCATTCCTCAAATGGAATGAACTCTTTCAATCTGTCTATGAAATATAAACTTTGAATTTAGCAAACAACTTTCATGACCTCCATTGTAGATAATGAAGCACAGTATTTAGGAAATGCACTGGCAATTTGATGCATGGCTTTTTAGTGGGATCTTACCATGCATCAAATTGCCAGTGCATTTCCTAAATACTGTGCTTCATTATCTACAATGGAGGTCATGAAAGTTGTTTGCCAAATTCAAAGTTTATATTTCATAGACAGATTGAAAGAGTTAATAAGTTTCCATGGGTTCCACTCTGACCACAGATTATAGGGAACTACTGACAATTATTTTTCTCTTTGCAAAAGCTTCATCTGATGATAAAGTACACCATTTACATTGTTCTAATAACATTAGGCTGAGCTTCTGGCGATCACCTTGAATCCTCCGCAATGGTACCAGAGGATTAATTTCAAGGATCCAAAATGCTAGAGAATTAATAAATTGGGGATTTTCTCTTGTGCTTAGAAAGTCAGTCTCTGATACCTGTACACATGATATATAAAGATAATTTAACAATTCAGATGGCTATGCACAAAATAGCTTTCTAAGTGCTCACAGAGACTAAATACATTTAGTTTTATTTCCCAACAATATTAATAATAACAATCTAAAGTCACTATGAAGGAAAGAAGTAGCTAAAACAAATAGCTTGTTAATGAATTATTGAACAAATTATAGGTATTTTTCTGTAATTTTTTTCTCATTGAAGTGACATCAGAAACAAACTATTCTGATTCAACTAATGGCATTTATTTATGACAATGTGTTATTTACTTTATTAATTTGTTTAATTAATGATCATTAAGCGATGATGAAGGCAGTCTATTTTTCAAAAAATGCAGATGGTACTGTTGTATTTTATTGGGGGAGGAGAGAGAGGGAGAGAGAGAGAGAGACAGAGACAGAGTATTTCCAGATAAATATTCTTCTTCCTGTCACCAAAGCTAATGAGGCAATTGAATCCATTGTGTGTTGTCTGACTGGAAGTACAAACAAAGTCCCTTTCCAGGGCTTTGAGAAATAGTAGGGAAGTGGGACAAAATGGAGAGCTCCCCAAAGGAGAAAATAATATGATAGTGTGCACAGGTAAATTAATGACCAAAGCTATGTTCGCAATATGACTGTACTGGCAAAAAAAAACACAAGTTACACTCTCCCCCTCAAGCTCTTTCAAGCTCCTATCCAGAATCAGCAACATCTGTAATTCTGTTCTTTGGAAATTCTTTCATGGATTGAGCCTGAAGAGGCATTAAAACTGGGAACTCAACCCCAGCACAAAGATTTCAATGGTACACAGTGGGAATACCTAGCAGGCCATGGAGTATCTCTTGTGAAAGAAGCAGCCAACATTTCAAGTCAATGACCTTACATTAAAGATATTTTCTGGGGCAACTCAACAAAATGCATCTCCATCTTAAAAGCCGTGTCCTTGTGATTGTATGGCAATTCAGTGCAGCTTTATAAGCAGATAAAAAGTGGCAACACTGTGAGAGTAGCATTTTAAATCTGTAGAAGCTTGGCAACTGCAGATTCTGGAATCTCAAGGAAAACAAGGACAAGCTGCAGAGACTCAAAGGGTCAGGTGGCATCCATAGAGAGAAATGGATGGTCAATATTTCAGGTTGGCATCCTTTTTTCAAGACTATTTATGAATCTGACAGTTATTTTTAATCAATTCACAGGAGTTACTCACATGCCCATCATTTGTTGCCAACCCTTTTACTGCCTCTTGGATAGAGTGAGGCCATTTCAGAGGGCAGCAAAGAACTTAACCATGTTATGGAAAGTCCAGAATCACATATTAGTCAGACCAGGTAAATTTGCAGATATCCTTCCCTTGCGACAATAATGATTTTGTTTGCAACAATCTAATAATGTTCACAATTTTTTGATGGTTAGCTTTTTAATGACAGATCAATATAATTGTTTGAATCCCCCCACCCCCCCCCCCCCCCAGCTACTGTAGTGAGGTGTCCCTAGATATGTGGTCTAAATCTAATGATAACAGACAAGCAAGCTATCTAATGTGTTGCAATTTCCTAAGCCAATATGCATAAATAGGTTACAAAAGTGATTGCTGTAATCTGGCTGGAACTATAGTCAGTAAAATTGCCAGTCCTGAAGAAGGGTCTCCATCTGAAAATATTAACTCTATTTCTCTCTACATTGATATCGTCTGTTTCCAGCATTTACTGCTTTATTTCAGATTTCCTGCATCTTCCATTGAAACAAATTTCCAGGGCTATGGAGCAGGTAAATGAGATTAATTGGAAAGGGTTTTTTTTTCGAAGAGTCTGCACGGGCACAATGAGCCAAATGGCCTGTGTCTGCACTATACTCTTCACTCAATATATTGCAAAGCTATGCTTTCTGCATGAGTGCTCATCAGAAATGCTGGCACATCGCTCAGCATGTCTGATAAACCTAACACACAATAAATCCCACAAGTCTGCTAACTCCTGGGACAAGGTTCTTGATCTCTGGCCGCCCACATTATGGGTGCAAATGAAAAATCTCAGTTAATTGCTCTTGAGAAAGCAGATCATTCCTCCCCTACTAAGAGACTTAGCTTAACAGTTTGGAATTACTAAGCCATGATTTTTAATTGAGGAATTTAGAGTAACCCTTTGAATAAAACTAAGGCTCAAGCTATAGGCTGTCAAAACACTTGCAAGAATCATGTAATTATCTGAGTTTATAATTCAGTTCAAGATCAGCAGACTGAAAAATTACAAGAATGTATGCATGTTACATTTTTCTGTGTAAACTATAACTTGCCTATCAGTATAACATACACTGTTTAAAATATTGTTGACAAGCACTTTTAACATCCCGCTGGAAAATTAACAGTGTATTAATGACCCAAGATGTAATGTATTGGGCAGCCTGGGAGTTCTGATGAATCTTACAGGCTGATTAGTCCACCATCTCACATGGAATTTCTTTCTTTTTAAGATATTTTTGACTGATTTTAATAAAGAATATATGAATAATACATTTCGATAAAATAAGGATAGTTGCAGAAAATTAATAAACGTTCAGTATATCAAAAACATGCATAAATTGTAATTTATATCCATAATTCATGAAGCCCATCATAAAGGAACACTGCAATACAATGGCAAACAATTTAGAATCGTGGAAGATTACCCTCCTGAAATCATGAAGGAGTGGGGCTTCTACAGGGAAGTTATGTCAGAGTTATACAAGTGTGGGTATAAGCCTTCACTGCTGCTCCCAGCACGTCTTCGCATCTCTCTTCCTGTTGGTTACAAGAAATGGTTTGGTTCAGTGGAACATGTTTGAAAGTACGTTGGTAAACTTCCTGCTCCAAGTCCCGAATGGCATTCTCTCTTTTCTTTCTAATGAATGGCTGCTTTGACTAATGATGAAATTTAAATATATTAAAGGTTCATACATATTTTTTAAGGCTTTCATGGAAAAAGCCTTGCTATTATAAGATGATTTAATTTGAAGTGGTTGAAGGAAAATAATTTGATACACTTTGATTTTATTTCCAGTTAAGATTGTTCTATCAAAATGGGATAGAATTTTTTAAAATATCTTGAAACACATTTAAAAAAAAACTTTAATCTTTTTTGATATGTATTGTGATTTAGACTAAACACAGCTTCTTTTGGTCTAGAATGAACAGTTACAGGGGTGATATTTAATATTTTGCTTCAAAGCAGAAACATCTAATCTCTACGAAAGTAGTTGGTTTCTATAATTAATTAGTGTGCTGTTGGCCTATTTGACAGATCTAGAGGGGATGGGATGTAAGAAGAAAAGGGGTAGGTTCATGGGTCTTTTGTGTTACCACAGTGCATTTTTTTATGGTTCTTTTGGTTCCAGCTTATGGAGTTGTACTCTCTGGTTTAATAAGGCCATCTACAGGCCAGAGGTCATGTTCATATTGAACAAACTTCACATGCATAATGGAATCTCTGAAATTAGTTTTATTGTTAGTGTTCACTTTTTATAACTGAGTGACCACGGCTAATCCCTATTACGTTCCTGAGTTGGAAGGTGAAAGACCTAAATCATCCAGTAAAACAAAGGAAAGTGCTTTCACATTTAAAACAAATTAAAGCTCCGATTATATTTTTACAGGAGACACAGATACATCATGGCAGCGATGTTTCGCACCTGATGTCATGGTGGAAAGGGCAGCAATTTCATTGATCCTTTCAACCTAAATCTAGAAGTGAATCAATTCTGATTAATCAGAATATTCCTTTTAGAACACATAATGTGGCTTTGGATTCTAATAGTCATTTGATTATTGTTTCAGGGAAATTATGAGATAAAATGGTGGATTTCACAAATGTTTATGCTCCTGATGTTGATGATTCAGGGTTTTTTTGACAATTTCTCTTATTTCTTTGCATGATTTAAGTTTATATTCACTTATTGTAGGAAGGGATTTCAACTGTTGGTTGGACCTTAACCTGGATCATTCATCTTCTAACTCAGCTACATTAAACAAACCTGCCTCATTAATACATTCTTTTCTATCTGACTCTGGCATTTCAGATGTCTGGCATTTTTTGAAATCCTGCTAACAGAGAGTATTCTTTCTTTTCCCAAGTTCATCACATTTACTCAAGTATTGATTTTTTAAAATTAATTATCATTTCATTCCATTAATTCCACAGTAATGTAATATATGATCACATCCTTGTTACAACGTCAAATAATCTTCCTAATTATTGGGAATTTGCTGTGAATTTATTATCAAGTTTCAATTCCATGTTTATTGTTATAACTTTCCTTTGTTTTACTGGATGATTTAGGCCTTTCACCTTTCAACTCAGGAACTTAATAGGATTAGTATGTTGGCCTTTATCAATCATTGCATGGAATATAGGAGTTGGGAGGTGATGTTGAGATTGTATAAGACGTTGGTGCGGCCTAATTTGGAGTTCTGTGTGCAGTTCTGGTCGCCTAATTATAGGAAGGATATAAACAGAGTGGAGAGAGTGCAGAGAAGGTTTACCAGATTGTTACCTGGGTTTAAGCATCTAGAGTATAGGGAGAGATTGGACAGATTAGGTCTTTATTCTTTGGAGCGTAGAAGGTTGAGAGGGGATTTGATAGAAGTATTTAAGATTATGAAAGGGATAGACAGAGTGGATGTGGATAGACTATTTCCGTTAAGAGGAGGAAAGATTAAAACAAGAGGACATGAGTTAAGAATTAAGGGGCAGAGGTTTAGAGGTAACATGAGGGGGAACTTCTTTACTCAGAGAGTGGTAGACGTGTGGAATGATCTTCCGGGAGAAATAGTGGCGGCGGAATCAATTGTATTATTTAAGAAAAGGTTGGACAGGTATATGGATGAGAAGAAGATGGAGGGTTATGGGCATTGTGCAGGGAGGTGGGACTAGAAAGGGGTGTTTGGTTCAGTGCGGACTAGAAGGGCCTAATGGCCTGTTTCCGTGCTGTAATTGTTATGTTATGTTATGTTACGTTATGTTAGCCATGGTCACTCAGTTATAAAAAGTAAACACTAACAGTAAAACTAATTTTGGAGATTCCATTGTGCATGTGCAGAGCTAAGTTCATTCAATATACCAAGGTACAGTTAGAAAGGTCATTTTGCAAGCAATCCAACCCATCATCACACAGCTGCAAAGACACAGTAGAGTGGGCAAAAGTTACAGAAGGAAATCCAGTGAGTAAAGGGCAGAGGCAACATTATTTTACATTCATACTGGGGTCTGATAACGGGGAAGGAAACTGTTCTTGAACCTGCTAGTTCACAGTCTCACATTCATGACTCATTATTCCCGATGGAATTAAAGGGAGTGTGGTCATGGTGGGATGGGTCTTTCAATATGCTGGTTTCTTTTCTAAGGCAGTGGGAAGTATAGATGAGTCGATGGAGGGGAGAAACATTTGTATGATGATCAGAACTGTGTTCCCAGCCCTCTGTAGAGTCCTGTAGTCTTGGGCAGAGCAATTCAAAATACCACAAAGTGATGTATCCTGTATACATTCAAAGGTGGATTTGTCAAAATTGTTGGGGAAATGCAAGTGACATGTTGAATTTCTTCAAGATTTTGAGGAAGTAGAGTTCTGGGGCACAATCTTGGCCATTTCATTGATGTGGCCGGACCAGGGAAAGCCACTGGAGATGTTTACTCCCAGTAACTGAAATCTGTCCACTTTCCCCATCTCAACACCACTGATGTGCACTGGGGAGTGAACATCCAGTGTCTTGCAGTCATCTGGATGTCTATGACTGGCTCCTTGGTTGTTGTCCTGGCACCAAGCCATAAGTCCTGCTATCTATCCTACATTCTAACTCATTTAAACTGTGGTTTAAAATTCAGCCTAGGACATTGATGTCATCTGTTAATTTATATATAGCATGGAGCAGTGTTTGATCAAACAGTAAGGGGTGCATAGGGATTATAGAGAGAAACTAAGCATACTTGTGGAGCACAAGTATTCAGGCTATTCATGGAGGAGGAACAGTCAATAATCCTCGTTGATTGTGGTCTGCAGGACAGGAAGTTGTGAATTTAATTGCAGAGTTTACATGACATGATGGGATTGAATGCATAGCTGCATTCAATGTTTAGAAATTATAAATGGGTGTTCTTGTTAACTAGAGGTTCCAGGGTGCAGTGTAGGGCAAGAGAGCAGTTCAGGGCAAAGGAGCAGGGAAGGGCAAAGGAGCAATGTAGGCCCAGGGAGGTGGAAACTTCTGTGACCATATGGCAGAAGGTTCAAACTGAGTGTGAAGCTGAATTAATGCAAGCCTCTTGAAGCATTTCATGATGCTGAATGTTAGAGCCATTTATGTCCATTGTTATTAATTGCCTTTTCTTATTGTCTATTAAATTCATCACCAAAATCTACATTTGAATATTTTTTAATAAAATAAAGTTAATAGTTCATTTTCTTTGTTGTTCATTGTTGTTTGCCATCTATATCAATGTTATGGATGATAATGAGGTAAATTGTATCAGCAAGTTTGCTGATGACACAAAAATTGGAGGTATTGTGGACAGCGTGGAAGTCTTTCAGAGCTTGCAAAGGAATCTGGACCAGCTGGAAAAATGGACTGCAAAATGGCAGATGGAATTTAATGCAGACAAATGTGTGGTGTTTTGTTTTGGAATGACAAACCAAGAAAGGACATATACGATAAATGGAAGGGTACTGAGGTAGAACAGAAGGATTTGGGAAAACAGATACATAATTCCTTTAAAGTGGCTTGGAAAAGGAGCTTTTGGCATATTGGCCTTCAAAGTATTGAGTATAGGAGTTGGAATTTTATGGTAAAGTTGTATAACATTTTTGTGAGGCCTAATTTGGTGCATTGTGTGCAGTTTTGGTCAACTAACCACAGGAAAGATATCAATAAGGTTGAAAGAGTGCAGAGAAGATTTACTAGAATGGTGTCCGGACTTCAGGAACTGAGTTATAGAGAAAGTTTAAACACTTTTGACTTTATTTCCTTAAACGTAGAAGAATGAGGGGAAATTTGATAGAGGTAATTAAAATTATGAGGGGATATACAGAGTAAATATAGATAGGCTTTTTCCACTGAGGGTAGGTGAGATACAAACCAGATGATATGGGTTAAAGGTGAAAGGGGTAAAGAAAGAACCTGAGGGGGAACTTATTCACATAAGCTGGTGAGAGTATGGAATGAGTTGCCAGCTGAAGTGGTGAAAGCAGGCTCAATTTTAACATTTTAGAAGAATCTGAACAGGTACATGGATGGAAAAGGTATGGAGAGCTATAGACTGGGTGCAGGTCAGTGGGACTAGACAGAAAAATGGTTCAACCACAGAATAGAAGGGTTGAAGTGGCCTGTTTCTGTGCTGTAACATTCTATGTTTCTATGGTCCATGCAGTAACAAGCCCTTTGAACCATAATGGAAACAAATTTAACCGCTTGGACTTAATTTCAACAAATGGTCAATTGTCAGGAATTATATAAATGTCAAATATAAACATGTAATTCTTTTCTTCCATTCTTGCCCCCGCCCCCACAACTTCCGAACCAAATAATTATTTCTCACGCTTTATTTTTCTCCCTGTTTCTGATCCAACTCAAATCCATCTATATTTTTCTAATAATGCTATCTGCTTTAAACAAATCCTCACTTTTTATTTGGTTAACTGGACAGATTGTCAATCCTATCATTCACTGAGATCTCAGATGACCCTTTGCCCAACCCTCTCTGTGTGGTGAGTAAATTAATGCATGTTATTGAGGTGACCCCTCTCGAAAGAACAAGGCCCAAATCCATTGTTGGAATTGCACTGAATATTTGCATTCCTTGAATAAAGAAATTGTATAGTATCAGGCCTTAATGAGACTGCATCTGGAGAATTGAACCAATTTTTGTGTTGTTGTCATAGCGTGATTTGCCAGACATTTTCCAAGGATTGCAGATTTGCCATTTGAGGAGAAACCGAGTGAACTGAAACAGTCTCTTGACCTTAGAAGAATAAGCAGATATTTAACCAAAGTGTGCAAAACTCCTAAAAGACTGACAGAGGGTCTCCAACCCTAAATTTAATGGTTTATCGTAACAAATGTGATCTTGCCTACTGAATGTTTCCAGCATTTCAAGATTATGTTTGATATTTGTAGTGTGTGTTGATTTTTTAAAAAAATGTTCTTAAAGTTCTTGACTGTCTTGAAGTTTTCCCTGGCTGAAGAGTCCAGGACCAAAGGGTACAATTTTAAGATAAAGGGGAAAACTTTTAAGACCAAGGAAAAATGTCTTTACTCAACAGGTGGTGAATCTTAGGAATTTTCTATCCCAGACAGTTATGGAATCTCAGTCACAGCTATTGTTTAAGAAGTATGGACATTAGGAGAAATGAGAAAATGAGGACAGTGCTGAGAAATAGAGCAAAGCTAGCAGGCCATCTATACTCTTATTCCAGCTTGAAGCATCTACTCCTGCTCCTTCACAAACATGTCTTATTGTTTAATGTTTTTTATGGAAGCTTAAAAGTGATACATTTCTTGATATTTTTTTTAACATTTTGATAGTTTGTTTCATATAAAATGCAAACTACAAAAAAACAAATATTTATTTGTACATTTCTCTGGCTTCCTCATGGTTGTTTGTTGCTGCAGTGCACCCGGCTCTTTTCCGTGCATGCACACAAAAACCTGCTAAATTTTAAAAGTTTTTTTTGAAACTTTTTATTTATCGCACTATGAACCGTATCAATAATATGTACAAATGTTTTTCATTAAATATACACAGTGACATTTTCCCTCTTTTCTTCAACCCACCCTCTCTTCTCCCTTCCACCCCCCAAAACCAATAATATTAAACATATAAAACACACAAAAAAGTAAGTCGTGTCATCTACTTTTGCACATTAAATTTAATCATGTTTATCTTTTTATCACTTTAGGAGATGGAGGTCCGAAGCCAGCATTTTCTGTCATATTTTATAAATGGATCCCAAATTTGTTCAAACAATGTATATTTGTCTTTTAAATTATATGTAATTTTTTTCCAATGGAATACACTTATTCATTTCCATGTACCATTGTTGTATTTTTAGGCTCTCTTCCATTTTCCAGGCTGTAATTATATATTTTTTTGTTACTGTTAGGGCTATCATAATAAATCTTTTTTGGGCTCTATCCAATTTGGACCTAGTTCTTTACCTCTTATATTATTTAAAAGAAAAATTTCTGGATTTTTTGGTATGTTGTTTTTTGTAATTTTGCTTAATATCTGACTTGGCTCTTCCCAGAAAGTATTCATTTTTGTGCATGCCTAAATTGTGTGCATTGTTGTTCCTATGTCTTTTTTACAGCGAAAGCATCTATCCGACATTGTTGGGTCCCACTCTTAATTTCTGAGGGGTGATAAATAATCTGTGTAACCAATTATATTGTATCATACATAATCTTGTGTTTATTGTGTTCTTCATAGTTCCAGTAAATAGCTCTTCCCATGTTTTGTTCTTTATGTTTGTCTTTTTCCCAAGTTTGCTTAGGTTTGTACCTTATTTCATCATTTTCTTTGCATTGCAGTTTAACGTACATGTTTGTTATAAATCTTTTAATTATCATTGTATCTGTAATTATATATTCAAAGCTGCTTCCTTCTGGTAGTCTCAATCTGCTTCGCAACTTGTCCTTTAAATAAGCTTTCAACTGATGACATGCAAACATTGTACCGTGAGTTATTCTATATTTATCCTTCAATTGTTCAAATGTTAATAAATTATTTCCCAAAAAACAATTTTCTATTCCCTTGATTCCTTTTCTCTCCCATTCTCCAAAAAATAGGTTGTCTATTGTAAAAGGGATTAGTGGATTTCGTGCTAATAGCATTTTTGGTATTTGGTAATGTATCTTTTTTTCTTTCTACATGAATCTTCTTCCATATTTTAGGTATATGATGCAGTACTGGTGAGTTGTTATATTGCACATTTCTTGTTATTAGAAGAGATGTGTGATGTAAGCATTGGCCAGGAAAGCAAGGAAGAAAATATTCCATTATTGATGGGGTCAAATTGCATATTTCTCATTTCTTTGGTTTTGCTATGAGGCAGGAGGGATAGTTGGAGCCTGGTAAAACCAGGCCTTATTGGAGCTATTAAGCCTTGTTGTCAATTCATTTTAGTAATTCGTCAATTGAAATTGGAAGGCAACATAAAAAGCATCCCAGGCTATTTCATAAATAAATATTTGACACAAAGCTTGAAAGATACTCCAGCAAATGACCAAATGTTCAGTCAGCAAGGGTGGCAAGGTTAGTGTAGTGTTTGGTGCCATGCTGTTACAGTGCCAGCATTCAGGACCAGGGTTCAAATTCTACACTGCCTGTCAGGAGTTTGTACATTCTCCCTGTGTTTGCGTGGGTTTCCTCCGGGTGCTCCAGTTTCAAAAATGTACCAGGGGTTGGACGTCAATTGGGTGTATTTAGGTGGAACAGGCTCATGGGCTGAAAAGGCTTGTTACCAAGCTGTATGTCTGGTTTCAAGCTGTCCTTAAAGGATGAAAGAATAACAGTAGGAGTAGTTTATTTATATAGCACATTTAACACAACACATGTTGATCCAAAGTGCTGAACATACAATTAGGAACTAATCGGTTATTATCAAAAACAATGACAAGCAGCCAAAATACACTGGCATGGCCATCTTTTTACAGAGACTATCCCACATAGAACATTAATTATTTAAACCCTAACCCTTTCCTCCTGCTCGCAGTAATGAACAACTTCTCACTTTTAAATGAACAACAGTGCTACAAACATCAGATTTCAAAGAATAAGCAGTAAACACAAATAAGCCCATTCGCAATTCTGTTCAGATGTTACAAAAAGTCTAACCGCAGCCATCTTGGGGGTGGTTTACTGGCATCGGCAAGAGTTTGATGTTACCGTCTACCAGCTTCAAAGGGGAAATTACCAACCAAGTCACAGTTTCTTGAGGCGGCAGAGCAACAGCCCACCTCAAGGTGTTCCCATAACGCCCCCCCCCCCCGCTAACCTCGGATGATCCAAACACCATGAAGCCTCATGGCTCAAGTCGACATCGACCATGACCAACATGTCTTTCGGGATTGCTCGAGGCTAAAACTGCTCCATCACTCCAGTCGTATCAGGACACTACCTCCATCTCCACCACATTGCAACATTTCCATGACCATCAAAGCAGCCACCACTGGAAGGCTGAGGCCACATTGCTTGGTCACTTCATTAGGCTTTACTCCACAACCATCGAGCCAACAACCTTGTGGCTTCATCTCAGTGACCTGCTCATTTTTTGGCGACTCAAGTTGCAGTTCCAAACTCACTGTGTTTCACTGAAAACTCTGGTCGAATCCAAGTTTGTGCATGGCATGTCTACTTGTTAATTACAGCCATCCTGGGAGATAGGCTTTGGCAGGTGAAGGCACAACCAGCATTCTGTAATGACTAGAAAAGTAGAACTGTTGGAATACTGACACTATGGACATGTATGGGCCTTGAATTATTTCAAAGATGAGGAGGGACAGGGGACAAGAATGAATTTCCAACAAGAATGAGAACTGCATAATTAATGGATAGTATAAGTTAGTCAGCAGAGAAACTAAGAGATATAGTGAAGTACAGCAAAGAAGCAGGCTGTTTGGCCCATCAGGTCCACACTAGCCACAAATTATTTGTTTACACTAGTCTTGATTCCCATTACTTACTCACCCTATATTCTCATCAATTCCCCTGACCTACACATTCATGACAATATAGCCTTCCAACTCTCATGTCTTAAGGATGTTGGAGGAATCTGACGTGGTCACAAGGAAAGCAGGCAAACTCCAAACAGACAGCATCCAAGGTTAGGAATGAGCCAAGATGTGAGGGAGCAGTTGTACCCATTGCCCCTTCATACCATCCCAAAGGTGAAAAAGTAACTAATTTTACTTTCAAAGTCCAGGATCTGTCAGGCTAATGCAGAAACCAGTGCTTCATCATAATAATTGAGGCTTTTTAGTTGAACTCTCAAGAGGATCACTATTAATAATTTTATCCTGAATAAGTGGACTACCAACATTTATGCAAGGTTATCCCTATTTGGCTGACAACCTCAAAGGAAATAGATGGAAAAATGACATCTTAGGATCTGTCAAACATTCAAAATCAGACTTAAATTATGTAGCTGAAGATTCTCAAGCTGAAGGACATTAATGATGAAAATTATAAAAGTTTATTCCCAAATATTGGAGATGATTATTTAACTTCAATACTCTCAGTGCCTTCCATTTGAAATAATTGGTTATAATTGGGCATAAGTAATTTATCAGTAACCTCTGAAACACGTTAAATGTCATGGCATGCAAAAGCAGAAGAGTAACATAGTATGGAACAGGCACTTTGGCCCAACTCATCTGTTCTGGCCAATTTGGCTCTGGGCTTGTTCCATTTGCCTGCATTTGGCCCAAATTCTGCCTATCCAGGCATCTGTCCAAATATCTTCTGAACATCATCATTATACCTGCTTCTACAATTTTCTTGGCAGCTCTTTTCAGATTCAGACTACTTTCTGAATGAAAAGGTTGTTCACCCCCCGTTTCCCCCCCCCCCACCCCACCCATCCCTGTTCCCCTTAATTTTTTCCTCTCTCTCCTTAGACCATGCCCTCTAGTTCTAGTTTAAGGTCATGCTCATTCTCTCTTGCTTAAATGTGTTCCTTGGAACTTACTTCTTTGTCTAAGCCATATTCAAATATCTCCAGATGTGAAATAATTAAACTTTATTTTGTCATTCCTGTGAAGCTCCTTGGGACATCTGAATGTATTAACATGCATGTTAGTAGCTGTGGGTGATAACTCAGCCCATCAAATTAGCTCTAATATTCAATAAGATCAGGAAAGATTAAAACAAGAGGACATGAGTTAAGAATTAAGGGGCAGAGGTTTAGAGGTAACATGAGGGGGAACTTCTTTACTCAGAGAGTGGTAGACGTGTGGAATGAGCTTCCGGGAGAAATAGTGGCGGCGGAGTCAATTGTATTATTTAAGAAAAGGTTGGACAGGTATATGGATGAGAAGAAGATGGAGGGTTATGGGCATTGTGCAGGGAGGTGGGACTAGAGAGGGGTGTTTGGTTCGGTGCAGACTAGAAGGGCCTAATGGCCTGTTTCCGTGCTGTAAATTGTTAAGTTATATTGATCAGATTGTATCCTCAACTCTGCATTCACGACCCTCTCTGGTAACATTTAATTCCTTGCTTATCAACAATTTATCCTTCTTGTAAATATATTCAAAGATCTTTGAAATTTATAATCTTTTGGGAGAAACAAAAATAGCTTTGTCTTCGAAAAGGTAAATATTTATTTTTAACAGTGTAGCCGAATCCTAAATTCTCCCATGAGGTTACATTCTCTCTGAATCCATCCTGTCAAGATCCCTTGCCATGTTTCAATCAAGCTATTTCTCACCCTTCCAAACTTCAGCAGATTACCAACATGTCCAATCCTTCCTCCAAACAAAAGCCATCCTTTCATTTTCTGATCTAATATGTCTCTGCGAAGCACATTCCACAGTATTAAAGAACTTACACTTGGAGAAGGTGTTCAAAGGACAACAAGAGGGTGGACTCCTGAAAGAGCAAGAAAGGTCCAGAGATAGAGATGTTCAGGGAGGTAAGTCCAAAGCCAAGGGGCATGGCAGATGATCATGATAGTTTCTTCTTGTCGGCGTTCATAAGGAAAAGGGATATTGAATTGTGTAGGATAAGTGAGGCAAAAGGCTTAGTTATAGAAATGATAAGGATTAGTAATGAGAAGATTTTAGAAATTCTGAGGTATATAAAGCTAGATAAGTTTACTGGACCTGATGGGATTTTTCCCAGGACCTTAAGGGAGGTCAGGGAGGAAATAGTGGAGGCTCTTAAAGTAATTTTTCAATAATCAATGGAGGAGGGTGTGGTGCCATAGGATTGGGGGGTTGCAAACATGGTTCTGTTGTTTAAAAAGGATGCAAGATGTAGGCCAAGCAATTATCAGCCAGTAAGTTTGACATCGATGGTGGGGAAACTAATGGAAATAATTCTTAGGAATAATATGTATAAATATCTGGAAAGGCAAGGATTGATCATGGACACCCAATATGGGTTTGTGAGGGGAAAGTTGTGTTTGACGAATCTTGATTTTTTTGAAGAGGTGACCAGAAAAGTTGATGAAGGTAGAGCAGTTGATGCGGTCTATTTGGATTTTCGTAAGGCTTTTGATAAGGTTCCACATGAAAGGTTAGTGAGGAAGGTTCAGTCTCCAGGGATTAATATAGAGATAGTCAGATGGGTTCAATGGTGGCTGGAAGATAGGCACCAGAGAGTCATGATGGATAACTATCCGTCAGGATGGAGGCTGGTGTTGAGCAGTGTGCCTCAGGGAGCAGTGTTGTTTGTCATTTATTTTAATGATTTGGATGATGGGGTGGTAAATTGGGTGAGTAAATATGCGGATGATACAAAAATAAGGGGAGTTGTGGATATGAGGAGGGTTTTCATGGACTACAGATGGATTTGGACTGTTTGGAAAGGTGGGGTGAAAGGTGGTGGATGGAGTTTAATGTAGATAAGTGTGAGGTGCTTTATTTTTGGATGAATAACCAAAATAGGATGTATGCAGTGATGGAGAAGGCATTGAGGAATGCGAAGGAACAGAGGGATCTTGGAATAAAAGTTCAGTGTTCCTTGAAGGTGGATTCCCATATAGATAGGGTGGTGAAGAAGGCTTTTGGTATGCTGGCCTTTATAAATCATAGCATAGAATATAGGAGCTGGGAGGTGATGTTGAGACTGTTTAAGGCATTGGTGAGGTCAAGTTTGGAGTACTGTGTGCAGTTCTGTTCTCCAAATTATAAGAAGGATATAAATAAGTTTGAGAGGGTTCAAAGAAGGTTTACAAAAATGTTGCATGGATTGCAGTATCTTGAATACAGAGAAAGATTGAGTAGACCAGGACTTTATTCATTGGAGGTTGAGAGGGGATTTGATAGAGGTATTTAAAATTATTAAGGGAATAGATAGAGTAGATGTGAATAGGCTCTTTCCCCTGAGGGTAGGGGAGATTGGGACAAGGGGTTATAAGTTAAGGGTTAGGGGGTAAAACTTTAGGAGTAATATAAGAGTATGCTTCTTCACTCAGGGAGTGGTGGCTGAATGGAATGATCTTCCAGAAGAGGTCATTGCAGCAGGGTCAATTCTGTCATTTAGGAGGAGGTTGGATGAGTACATAGATATGAGGGGGTTGGAGGGTTATGGGCAAGGGACTGGGTAGGTAGAACTAGTGGAGTTTCATGTAAATCAGTGTGGACTAGAAGGGCCGATATGGCCTGTTTCCCTACTGTAAAATGTTATATGGTTATATATGAAGTAATTAAAGTCAGGGCCCAGAATTTTAGAAGAGCAGAGATTTTAAAAGAAGGAGAAATTGATAGAGATACTGAAAGGCAGGGCCATAGAGGAATTAAAAACCAATGAAGTAAAATTAATTATTTTTTGATGCCATGCATGCAACAAGGAAACGACTTGATCTCCCTCACCCCAACGAGGCAAAGAGTGCGACTGAGTTGGAATAAACTAGCTTCTAACTTAATGTAATTGGGTTTATAAATAAACAGTGTTGGCTTTGCTATTAACATAGCCTTAATATTCATGAAATGACATCCTTTGTGTTGCTTTTGCTCTGTTGCTCTGCCAGCTGGTCACAAAGGGACTCTCCAAGAACATTTTTGGAATCATTAGCCACCAGTTTGCATTTCCCCTTCTTAATTAAATACAATTCAATATTCGAACTAAACAGTTCCATTGAATTAGTTATGAGAAATGAACGCTGATGCTAATTCGGCCAAAGGTAGGATTAAAATAAAGGGATCATTTTATTGCAAAGAAAGTTTCAAGATTTGGTCATCTGCGCAATTAAAAAAAAAATCTGCAAATCTTGCTGATAAAATTTACCATCTTATTTAGAGACAGAGAAATGGACGGCCTCATCATCGGCAACGTGATTTCAAAGCTATTTTAAGAACGTAGAAATCAGAAAAACAACAGAAGACGTTGCAAACCTCAAACAAAAATAGTTAATGCTGAAAACACTCCGGAAGCATCTGCGGAAGGAGAAACAGGGTGAACAGCACGAAATGGACCATTCTGCCCACTATTCCAGATCAGATACCCTTTATCAGAACATGTCTTAATATTTATGGAATTGATCTTTTGTGTTACTGTGTTGCAATCGGCTGCATGGGACTCCAAGAACATTTCAGAATCAGAAATTATTGTCATGACAATGTGTCACGAAATTTGTTTACAGGTATGATTACATTTTAAAACAAATAAATAAATAACTAGGGAAAAAAAAGAGAAAAGTGAGAAATGTCTGTGGTTCATTGTCCATTCATACATCTGATATTAGAGGGGACGAAGCTGTTTTCATACCATTGTGTCTGTCTTCAGGCTCCTCTACCTCCTTCCTGATGGTAGCAGTGAGAAGAGGGCATGGCCTGGGTGGTGAGGTTTTGAGGTTGCTTTCTTGAGACACCCTCTCTTCTATATGTCCTCAATGGAGTGAAGACTGATGCCCACGATGCGACTGGCCAAGCTCACAACTCTCTGGAGTTTTTTTTTCCCCTCCTGCTCTACGCACCCCCATACCAAAGATGCAGCCAGTCAGAATGCTCTCTATGTAACACCTGTAGAAATTTGCAAGAGTTGCACAATAGCACCAATTTGAATTTTCCCTTGTTAGTTGCCCAATTCAGATGGAGGACCTTTGACCTGAAACATCAACCCTGTTTCTCCTTGTACAAATGCTGTCTGACTTGCAGAATTCCCATCATTTTGCATTTTAAGAAAAAAATTGCTTTTCACGTGTCAAGAGGGCAAATGTTTGAAATGATTCTCTCTGATAGATGAGAACGACAGAAGCTGATGGGGTCATTGCAGATTTTTCTCGCAGGTGGGGTAAGTTCAGTACAAAGGGACAGATCCTTAAAATTCAAGCCCAGCAGTTAACTCATACTTTGAGCAGTGAGAATCTGAAACTATGCCTTCCCCCACTAAAGCTAGAGGCTAAAAATTTGTGATTGGGAGACTTTAGTTATGCAAGTTATTTGTTATTTTGTTATGCAAAATATTGCAGAACCAAAGTTGTTCAATAGAATGTAGGCACAAATGCATTATAGGCTAATTGAATGTTACAGGTTCCAAGAACAAAATGTTCTGAATTATTTATCATTTGCATGCACTCTCATCTGAATATTTTCAGCATTCAGGTGTGGGCTACTCCTTTTCCAGTGCAGGTGGAAAAGCAAATCATTCCTTTGTCACTCTGCTTCAGCCTCATCAGCTAGTTCCTTCCTCAGATGTGCAGACAGTTGACGTAATGCACATTAATCAGGATCAGTTTTCATCAACATTGTCCAATCCTGCCATCTAGGGATCAGAAAGTTGTGCGCACACAGGAGCCATGAAAATTACTGCAGCTGGTTCCTGCAAAGTAAATTCCATTCAGCACTTTTTGGAAGAGCTTATCAATGCATCAGTGTCACATGTAACACACTGTCATTAAAATGCAGCTTCTAGTGGTAAATGGTTTATTTCCTACTTCAGATTTCTAAGTGAAGTTAATTTAAAATTGAACATAACACTAATAATTTAGATTTCTAAAGCATGTGGCAGGCCCTCAAAATCCTTTGGACACTATGGGCAATGCATTGTTAACAGCAAGTTCATACAAATGGGAGCAATACAGAACTCACAGACTGGGCTCAGCAGACTGGATGTGGAGAGGCTGTTTCTTCTAGCTGGTGAGAAGGGCAAGAATTTTTATTTAAAATTAGACACGCAGCACGGTAACAGGCTCTTCAGCCCATGAGCCCATGCCCTCTAAATATGCCAATTAACCTACAATCCCTGTATATTTTTCAAGAGTGGAAGGACACAAACGTCTGGATAAAATCTGTGCAAACACAGGAAAAAAAACATACAAACTTCTTACAGACAGCACCGGATTCGATCCGGGGTCACTGGCATTGTGACCTTCCTCCTCACATACATTATTGACTGTAAAAAGCTTTAGTAGATGTTTGACTATAGGAGAATTCTGTCTTGACATATTGAAAACAAACCATGCAGACAATGAAAGTGATAATTTAATGCTAGAAAGCATCATTTTAACTTCCGAAACGAGTGATCAACTTCTATTCTGACTAAACATGAGACCTGTCCTTTTCTGATATTCGAAACTCTCCTTTAATTAAGAATAGTTCCATGAACTTCCATCTGAACTGTGTTGGCATTTTGTCAGTACATCAAAGAGGTGGCACTTACTCATTCATTTCTAAATTATATTGGAACTTAGACAATCCATCATCCTTGGGATGCTGTGATGGTACAGGACTAGCAGAATTACTGGACCTTTGGATGTCATTCCCAGTTGAACCACATTTTCAATTCAGTAGCACAATAAATATCCCAGCGAATTCTATGAGTTGAAATGATGTAGATCCAAGGTCTAGCCACAAAAGAACCTGCCCACGTTGGGGCTTCAGCCATACACCCAGAGCCCAGCCTCAGCCACACACTAGCCACAACTACCTCTCCACTTATACTGCAGACTCCGGACTCTAGTTCAAACTTCCCAGATGAAAGAATATGCCAAATGCTGGACCCTCAGGATTCTGAACAATCGAATGCCGGATTATTGGAGTGTTATAATATATAATATCTAAAGCAGAGGAATAGGCTTGTATGTATGGTCCAACTGCTCGATATTGATGTTTCATGCATTGATGTTGTATGTATGGTCCAACTGCTTGATATTGATGTTTCATGTATTGATGTTGTATGTATGGTCCAACTGCTCGATATTGATGTTTCATGGATTGATGTTATATGTATGGTCCAACTGCTCGATATTGATGTTTCATGTATTGATGTTGAATGTATGGTCCAACTGCTCGATATTGATGTTTCATGTATTGATGTTGTATGTATGGTCCAACTGCTCGATATTGATGTTTCATGTATTGATGTTGTATGTATGGTCCAACTGCTCGATATTGATGTTTCATGTATTGATGTTGTATGTATGGTCCAACTGCTCGATATTGATGTTTCATGTATTGATGTTGTATGTATGGTCCAACTGCTCGATATTGATGATTCATGTATGCCTTCTCCCTCCCATTTTAATCTACCAACCAATTCTTCCACCCTGGTCTGATGCTCCATTCCCCCCCTCTTTTATCGCTCAGCCTCTCTCTGTTGGAGAGGGTCCACATTCTCACTTTTTCTTTCTTTGGCTTGGCTTCGCGGACGAAGATTTATGGAGGGGGTAAATGTCCACGTCAGCTACAGGCTCGTTTGGGGCTGACAAGTCCGATGCGGGACAGGCAGACATGGTTGCAGGGGAAAATTGGATGGTTGGGGTTGGGTGTTGGGTTTTTCCACCTTTGTCTTTTGTCAGTGAGGTGGGCTCTGCGGTCTTCTTCAAAGGAGGTTGCTGCCCGCCGAACTGTGTGGCGCCAAGATGTACGGTTTGAGGCGATATCAGCCCACTGGCGGTGGTCAATGTGGCAGGCACCAAGAGATTTCTTTAGGCAGTCCTTGTACCTCTTCTTTGGTGCACCTCTGTTACGGTGGCCATTGGAGAGCTCGCCATATAACACGATCTTGGGAAGGCGATGGTCCTCCATTCTGGAGACGTGACCCACCCAGCGCAGCTGGATCTTCAGCAGCGTGGACTCGATGCTGTCAGCCTCTGCCATCTCGAGTACATCGATGTTAGGGATGAAGTCGCTCCAATGAATGTTGAGGATGGAGTGGAGACAACGCTGGTGGAAGCGTTCTAGGAGCCGTAGGTGATGCCGGTAGAGGACCCATGATTTGGAGCCGAACAGGAGTGTGGGTATGACAACGGCTCTGTATACGCTTATCTTTGTGAGGTTTTTCAGTAGGTAAAGAGGTATTTCCTGAGTTCATTGTATTTACAACAGAATATCATACTGGAACTGAGTAAAACATGGAACTCTTCAACTCTCCGTGAGAAACATTTCAATATTAAAATTAGTTTAGTTTGAGAACAGCCTTTATCTTCATAATCTTTGAAATTAATTTGCTTTGACCTATTCCATATGAGAAGCATGCATTTAAAATTATTTACTCCAGATGTGAGCTGAGATTTCCATTTCTAAGGTTTATCACATTGCTACTGATTATATTTCACATTGTGTTTGGCTTGTGAACTGCTGCCAACTACTTGATGATGTTTCAAAATCATTTTCTCATTTCAGATACCTAGTCACAGTGTTATTCCTTATCAGTGCTCGTCTTGGAACACATCACCGCAGACTTAATGTACCTTATCCCTCCAGGCAAATACTGCATTTGCATTTAATTGTTAAATGATGCATGTTTTGACAGAAATAAAACAGTTAAGTCTTCCAATCTAGATCTGGAACCTATCTTCTGGTCACAGTGCACAATTAGATTTTCTAGTTTGACCTCAACCCACCCTGAATTTCCTTCAGTTCCTGCTCTACTCACTTAATCAATCTTTGTATGTAGTAGCAGAATGATAGAAGTTGCCTCTCTCTATGCATCAACTCCAGAGGTTTAACTGCTTCAGACACATGGATGAGAAGGAACTTGGTGCAACCTCATGTATTTTCAATTGTATTCAGCACCCCATGATCAGAGAACAAGGGAGGTGGTCATATCTATCACATAAATCAATCGCCATTGTCTCAATGGACTTAGAGGACTGTATGCTCTCCTCCTCCTCGTTCCTTTATTCCAGATCACACCTGATTGTCTTAGCAAAAAAGCATTTGGAAAACATATCAAGCCTGTAAGAATTCTTGTTAGAGAATTTACATTCTAAAGATTCACTAGGAATTCATTCAGATTCAGGAACTTTGGCTAAAATTGTCTTTTTTTTTTCTCATTCTTGCTTCAACACAACTCATTTGGACCACAACTGATCTTATTTACAATCACTAGCCTTTGAGACTTCTTTACTCACGTTTCTCCCCAACACTATGATTTTTCTGCCAACATTTTTCTGCCTTGGAGTTATTCGCATCGGGTTAAGAGTGGCTTCCTCAACGGACCTGGAAGTTAATTTGCATTTTCGTGCAGGGATTAAGCCAATAAGTGTGGTCATCAGTGTTCTTTAAATTCAGGGAAGTGTGTGGATGGACACATGGGGTAGAGTGTCTGTTCCCACCACTGTCAATAATCACATCAGAATGGGCATTAATGCTTCTGTTTGCTACTATGGAGACTTGGACAACATTAAAGGTGCAGGACCATGAATGCCAACATTGATTCAGCAAAATCCTTCAAGTTTCCTAGAAGGGTAAACAAATATCATTTTCTTCTCCCGAGCTGATCCCCAGATTTGAGACACCAAGGACATTTTGTTGACTTCTAAGCTCTTTCAGGTGAGTGGTTACCAGATGAATGTGCTCAAAGTTTTCTTGAAGAATTGAGCATCTACCCTCAATTCTGAGAAACTCTGGACCATTGCTTGAAGTTAAGAATCACCATTCAGGATGGACCCTGAGAACTACAAGGCTGTGCCGCAAAAGAACACAAAAGCCCAGGGTAAATGGCGGAAGGAGAGCATCACCTCACAAAATGACCGAACCTCCCATCCAGCCAGCCTCCTCTTGCCTCATCCCTGGAGCCTGATGGTCTCATCAGCCACCGCAGAACCTATCGTACCAGAGCAAGTCACCCTCAATTCCGAAGCCAATGAATAAGATGAAAGAGAGACTTTTGGGAGTTCAGTATGTCTGTGTTTCACTTGGTGCTCCACAAGCAGTAATATTGAAATTCCAGCATCCCTGTAGGAATTTATGATTTAAAATGATTCTTACCTCCTCTATAATCTGTCATATTCCATCTTTGAACTATTCTTGGAATTTTGCTTATCTTACACTTCCAATGTATATTAGATTTTTATTTGAATTTCTCTAAAAATCAGTAATGGGAATGTAAATCTTGTCATTTTTGAGGGGTAAAATTAAAGATAATTATTTTCAATATTGTTAGCATGACCTGATTAGATCTTAATTTAAAATGGCTATACTCATGTCCTTAATCACTTATTTCCACTGCGAATATATTTGATTTTTGTACTGCATTATCACAGTCGCAGTTCTAGATCTTGTTATGAATATTCTCCATTATTACAACATCCAATATTCCCACCTTATTGTTAAGATTAAGGATTCACATCATCCGGATCATGATCTCTTCTTGCTGCTCCCTTCAGGCTAGAGAAACCTGGTCCAGCACCTCTAGGTGCAAGAATGGTGCTTTCCAACAACTATCAGGCTCTTGAACCTCCCCAAGCCACCCTAAGCCGAACCCTAAACTACTCCAGGATCACCAAAAGATCTGTCTGCACTGTTGAATCATCACCTTTTGTGCAGTAGCCGCAACAGTGAATATTTATTTATTTATCTACCATATTTGACGGCCTATAGGACCCACTGGCATGTTAGACACCCCACTCCCATTCATAGCATGAAATTTTAGGAAAGAGTTGTCTTAGTAGAACTTGGACAGAAAGTGCAACGAGGACATCAGTAAAACTTATTTTAATAATAATGCTGCAGACAAGAGACAACAAGACAACAAAATAACAAGAGAAAACCTTTAATAAGAGAACAATAAAACTATTAACTATCATAAACAAAAGCACAATAAAACAACAAAGACTTTAATCATCTTCACTGACTGAAGATTCATCAGATTCATCTCTGTCAAAGCCCAAAAACTCAGCATCACTCCTGCTGGTGTCCCTGTCTTCACATAATGCATTGTCCTCAGAGCCATCAAGGGCATTACTAATTCTACACTTCTTAAAAGCTTTAACAATAATTCCAGCTCTTACAGTGTCCCAAGACGTCTTCACCTACTCACTCATTTGTGTAATGGTCGGATGTTTCTCTCTTCCTGCTCATGTTAGCGCATAGTCCTTTTCTCTTTTTTTTGAATATTTTATTTGATTTTCCAAAGGATCATTCAAATCCATTAAACAAAGTATTACATTCTCTTTCCATGTAATATGATTTACAGAGTCCTTATTTCCCCCCCTTACACCCTCCCCTCCCTATCCTTTAAATTATATTAATACCAAAATATAAAACTACAAAAGTACAAACATACAAAAAAACCACATAAATATTGACAAAGACAAGGATCCTCTTTGAAGCTACAGGACCTCGGATGTTAAATAAAAACAGGTAGGGAAAAAAAAAATCACACGTCGGGTGCACCACATTCACCATTTCACACTCTTCATCCTTTACTGGATGGATTGGTTCTTTTCTCTTATTCGCGGCAAGGGGAGGGGGATGTGAATTATATCAGTGCACCTATGTGCCTCAGATACGGTGGTCACGCATCAACCAATGTGAAATCTCTTCCATAAATTGTAGCTGATTTTCTCCGGAGGAATGCACTCCTGTATTTCTATATTCCAACGTGCGAAATTTAGCTGGGAGTTGACTTCCACATAACCACTATCCACTTCCTGGTGTCTGGCAAGACGACCTTCACAAATTAAATTTGGTGTTTGGACAGTCTAAACTGTACTTCCCCAATGACCTCTAAAAGGTCCAGCTACAGATCCTGTGGAAGATTCATCTTTGTAATTATTTCAAAGTGTCCCCCAGGTCTTCCCAGAAAGATCTCACCTTTGTACACACACAGGTGGAGCGGACAAAGATTCCTACCTCCACACTACAATTAAAGCACATTTCTAGCTTGACATGTAATTTTATCAGCGTGAGGTATAACTGATGCAAGAAATGATATTGCACCAGCATTTGTCTGGCATTAACAATTCCCATCAGGATATTCAACCACAAATCTTCCCACCATTGTTCATCAATTGTTATGCCCAAGTTCAGTTCTCATCTTTCCCTTGGCCAGTGTCAGCCCAGCTACGGGACTTCACTTTAAATTATGGAATACATCCTAGAGTTAAATTTACACAATCCCCTTTTGACTTAGAGTCTCCATTTCACTACAGTCAGGCAGAGTCATCAGGTGCTTTTAAGCTGCAGCACCTGGGTAGCCCTCCTGGGACCCAGGTATGATTAGTGAACAAAGATGCTGCCAGCACTTTTTAAACTGTGGGGGGGATCGCCCCAGTAAATCACCAACCCGGTGATTTAAGGGTGTAAGGTAAAACATCATGAGATGGGAATGTGTAGGGAGTTACCCTGTACAGGGCAGTAACAAGAAGGGGAGGTGTCCTTGTACTCCTGTTAGGTAAAACATCATGAGATGGGAATGTACAGGGCTGTAACAAGATATGAATGCATCCTTGTACTTACAAGATAAGAGAGACATTGATGGATTGAGAGGCAGGAAGCTAGCAGGGAAAGGATAGCAACAGTTTTAGTCATTGGACAAGTAATGATATGATGATGTTCTAAGCACATATCCAAGGGTATAAAAAATCACCATTTTGCTGATAACGGCAGAATGCATTCTCCGACTAACATGTTTAGTCGCAAGTGTTACAATCCGGTAATAAAGAACAAAGAACCCTGATTTCGACTCAGCCTGGTGTTTGTCTCACTCATTCATGAACAAAGCAGACCTAACAAGGGGAATCCCGCCCTGCGATGACGTGGTAAGTGATGCGTCACACAAACTAGTCTCCCCATCCTCCCCACCAGCTGTCAGTCCCCCACCACCATCTGTCAGTCTCTCACTGTCAATCACGCTCCCCCCCAACCCAACCTGCGGCAGCCAACCCCTCTTCCCCCGCAGCATTCAACTCCTCTGCCCACACAGCAGCAACCCCTCTCCTCTCCAACGCAGCAGTGACCCCCTCCCCTCTCTCCCCCATGCCAGTAACCTCTCTTCTCTCTCTCCCATGACAGTGACCCCTCTTCTCTCTTCCCCGCAGCAACGACCTTTCTGTCCCCCACCGTAACCGACCTCTCCCCCCATGGCAGTGACCTCTCACCCCCCCCCCACTTCTCCACCCTGGGCCCTGGCAGCAACCCCTCTCTCCCTCCCGATCACTGCAGACACTTCAGCCGGGATTTCCCTGTGTCGCCAGCACTTAAGCACTGACGTCATAGGAGTAACTGGGTCAGCCATTTTGCTGTTCAGGCCGCCGGTCGACGCATCCTGGGTAAATTTAACTGGGTTCCCTGACTACCTCAGAGGTAGGGCAAGGACCAGGTTGGCTTTGGATAACGCTGACTGGGTCAAACCCTTTCAAGCTGCCTTATGAGTGGGACGCTAACCAGGCAAATTGTTCAGTTGACCCCAATTTATAAGGCAGTTTGAAAGCACCTATTTTTGGTCCCAGTTTGTCCCTTAGGAAAGATCATAATTGCAGAAAGCAGAAGAATGTTCTATTTGATAACTCATATTTAGTCTTCATCTGCTCGAATGACATGAACTGCCTTTGATTGGTGCTTTTGTCCCATCCTTTTTTTCTATCAGCCACATCTAAAGGCTGCAAATGGCTCAACAGACCACCAGAAATAATAGCCACCTGGGTTTTCAGTTCACACACCTTTTTTTTAACTGCTTCAGTCCTGTGCACCCTGAACTGATCCCAGATCAGAAGTGCAGGTTTTTTCAGAAGGCACTGGGATGCCTTCACTATATTTTCTGCAACCATAATTTGATTCCAACTTTGTCCATCCAGCCTTTTAGATGAACATGAACAAACACACCACATGGTATTTTTTCTTTGGGTCGAGTCTTTCTTTTAAATATTACAGACAGTGGCAGTTTTGCCCCATCATCACAACAGGCCAGAATGACTGTATAGAGTGTCTTTTCATGGCCAGTGGTTTTCAATACGACTGTTCTAGCTCCTTTAACATTCACAGTTTTGTTGGATTTTGCATCAAATGTTACTGGAACTTCATCCATGTTCCCTACTTGGCTTAGTTTAAAATAAGTTTTTTTTTGTGCATTTATTACAAATTTATGAAACTCTAATATTTTGTCATAATTCATTGGCATTTTCTGAGCAATTGATGTTTTTGTACGCATTGATAAATCATGCCATTTCATGAACCAATAACACCATCCTTCTGTCCCAGTAAAATCCTTATGCTTTGGTTCTTCTCCAAAGTTCCTGGCCTTAAGCGTTATCATCTTGGTGGAAAATCATTTCCCTCCTTCTCTTTTAATTAGCATCCAGTTTTCTTTAAAACTCCTCCTCAAGTTGAGCCCAACATGGGGGTGAAAAACAAAGGTTATGTTTACCCTTTTTAGTGGCCTCTCTCTGTTTTTCTTTCTTTCTCCATTCACGTACCATTTTTGCTGTAGACAGCAGTCCAAAGACTTTAACTGCTTTGCTATTACTATGCTCTTTAGCGTATGTTACAACTTTTAGTTTGCATGCAATAGTGCAGCTTTAGCACTTTCCTCCATTCACCATCTTGCCCAAAATGGTGGCTCCAAAATGTCACCTTCATGTACAAGATCTGGGGTGGTATTTGAGGCAATTTGAGGGGAAAAAGGGAGGTCCTATATGCCATCAAATACAGTATCTATTCCATTATACTTTTTATCTCTTCTTATGTCTCATGTGATATTTTTAACATTGTAGTATCTTATGTATCTGAGAGGCTGCAGCAACTATCATGTCATAATGAACGTCCTTTACTTCAAAAGTCAACATGTCAGTTGCATTTGTCCTGCAATAGGTTAAGGAGATAGTCATGGTTAAGATGTTGGATGGGAAGCTCAGAAGGTAAAACAAATGAACGATAGATAGGAATCATGTCCTATGATAGTTGGAAAATTTAAATTCAATGACATCTTGAAGAGAAAGCTTGATTCGGTAATGGTGAATATGCCTGAGTGTCATCAGACATGTGTGGTGCTGAAGCCCTGGTTAATGTCATTAGACTACTTTAGGTAGCCCACATCATGTGCAATGCCATGCTCCCAATACAGAAAATCTTTTCTGACCTCTGTCAACCAAGAGATGATCAAGTGGACAGAAGAAAAGATGTGCTCAAAGCCTTCTTGAAGAAATGAAGCAACCTAACTAACTCTTGATTATCTCTGGCCACTCCAAATGGTGATGGAGCATTCAAGATGGTATTCAGAACCTGCAGTCTAGGTGTCAGGAGCACATTGGTGTCCCATATGCGCAAAAGGAGTGAACCACCTCACAAGGTGTGGTAAAGGCTGCTTTTACAAATGAATGAAAAAAATCTTTCAAATAATAAACATAGAAACAGATTCCAAAGACTTGACCTAGATATGTTGAGTTCCATTGCTTTCCTTTGAGGTAAAAGCAGTTGACACTTGTTGAGAGATGGTTGTCCCCTGGTGTTTTGAAGTGGAGACAACTCATCTCTTAGAATAGCAAATTACCTTTAAAATAATGAGCAATTATCCTCTAAATAATGTTACTTTACTACTATAATATTATTTATCCTTTTTCAGCTTGGCATCTGCAGATTTTGCCTTCTGAAAATTATAAGCTCATTTAGAAAGTTTTTATTCTGTAAGAAATGTCCAAATTCTTCTTCGCAATATTTCACCTTTGTTTCCACCTAGGAACCTTAAAACAAATATTGGCATGGAGCCATGTGGGAAGTTATTGGTGAAAGTTCTGGCAATGATATGACTTTAAACCAGCATCTTAAAGGAGTGATGAGGAACAAGGGTTAGGAAAGGAATTCCAAAGCCCTGGGTCTGTAGAAGTTTCTGTATATAGGCTAACTACAAATATTAATTATGACAAAACCAGCATAGAGTTTACTCAATAACACAAATAAAGTCAGACTGGGAAAGATACAAGTTTTAAGCTAACAAATCTTCCTGACAGGAAATTAGAATCAATGATCACTTCTGCCCAAGTTATCTCACAGTAATAGAATACATAATGTCTTTAACACAACTCAAAAATAGGATCCCATTTATAAATCGGTTTCCTGCTCAAACACATTTGATTGAGTTTACAATCTATCAGGTGCAATGTGAATTGTCAAAGGCATCCAGTAACACTAACGGTGCCAGCCCAATCCCAGCTTGATATTGCTTCTGCTCGGAAGTTTCGCCTACCATTGTTAACTTGAATGACAAGATTAGTGTGAAACTATACATTTGCATAAAATCAAGCATGTTGCTGTGTACTGAGAGAAACCCTTCCAGACTCTATTAATTTCTGTATACAAGGATATCTCTTAATTATGACTTGAACATGAGAATAAATGATTGATGTCAAACTATTTCCCTCTCTTTAGAAAGGAGATATGCAACATATAAAACATAAGCTTGTAACATTATCCTCTTTCACACTTGCAAGTGACTGTAGGAATTAACCACCAATCAGCCTTTAAAGAGCCAAGTGTGAAAGTAAAATAAGCTCAGGTGACGTCATCTGACACCAGGGATTGACAGCCTTGGCCCCTAGTACAATCCCCGCTGTCTGCAGATGGTGGCATTGCAATCTGGCAAGTGTGAAATGGGTAATTACCCAAGTTTTTTCATGAGTGCAAGAACATGAAGGAAGAAAAGATTAAAATGAAGATATAAACTTAACCATGGGAAAATCATCAATGGGCGGTTCGAGAGAAAGGAAATAAACAGAAATAAATAGCAATAGTGGACAATTTTTAAACAGCATGGGAAATGGAGGTGAGGTGGCTGTTGCCATGGAGCCACTTGTCATAAATATGTAGCAGAGCAATGGCCATCTTCCCTATCCATAAATCCCCCACACATTTTCAGCTGCATGGGGAATTATCAGTAGGCAAGATGGCCAATGCGCTGCTGCATTTTGAGCCACCGATGAGTGGCCTGGTGAGCCCGCATCGGCTACCCCCTGATGGCCCCTGCCCTGACAGCCCCCAGCGACACCCCTGCCCTGATGGCCCAGGCTCTGATGGCCCCCACTGGCCACCCTTGCTCTGAGAGCCCTTACCCTGATGGCCCCTGCCCTGAGGGTCACCACTGAATGCCCCTGGCCTGTCGGCTCCCACTGGCTGTCCCTGCCCTGAGGGGGTCATGGAGGGAGCTGGGTGATTGGGTGGAAGAAAGAGAGGAGATTGGTCACTGGCTGAGAGCATCATCATGATGTCATAAACCCGCCACTGACCTGCCGCTTCAACGGCATTGAATTCATGAGAGGCAGTTAAGCGCAGCACTCCGTCGATTATCCTTCCCCAAGAGGGAATTGGTGTTAATTGGTGCCTTGGAGCCGGCCACAGTGCATTCATAGAGGTAAGTCTTCCGACATAAGGGCAGAGAATCTCTGCCTTTATACTCGGGCTTTTTCACTGCATGAAAGGCCTTTTGTCGACCCACCATTAAATACTGTTCATTCCCGCTGGCGTGCCTCGAATAAATTCTGTGTGTGTTGTGCTGTGTGGTTTGGTTGTACTTTTTGTACCTTGACAGAAGCGTGGCTATCACAGGTCCAAGAAATTGAACACATATGATGGAAGTCAAGCTGCTCAGATTGGAGGAAGATCAATCAGATTGCAAAGACAGGGAGGAAAGGTTGAAAATAAGGACAGGAATTTTAATATGGCAGCAGAAGGGGGAATAGGAATGAGAGCAGGGCTTAGGGTTAGGTTGGGGTTAAATGGCTCATCTCCTTCATGACAATATAAAATCACCACCAACAAATTTGATGGCATTTTAACACTCATGTTAGGCTGATCGATTTTCTTGTCATCTCTGAGTGTATTTACTTTTTTATGTACACTGGTATTTTTGAATTGTAATTTTATATAATTGTCCATCTTCTTTATTACACATTTTGTCTGTGAGAGAGAAGACATCAAATAGAACACTTTGCTCAACATCCCAATCAAATAACTGTGGGACATGTCTGTGGAAATATGAATCAGTAAGTATCTCACTCAAAGCCAAGTTTGTGAATAAATAGAATTTCAATTTTAGCTGTTAATGTTAGGACATTTTTTATTGATGAGTTATTTATATTTATAACCAAACTGAAGTTACAATTGCTGCGATATTTGAAAGTGAACAAATAAAGTAAAAAAAATGTAATTCAAAATAAAATATGTGCAGGAACATGAGGAGATCATTCAGCTCTTGAATCTGCCAGGATTGTGCCTGATTCAAGTCTTAACGTCATGTTGTTCAGGTCTTAATGTCACCCTGATCAGTCGTAGCAAGAGATTACCAGGCAGCCAGAGCGGAAAGAAAATCGAGGATGTGCTCAACGTCTTCTTGAAGAAATATAACTTTCTCGTTGACTCCTGGAAGTACTGCTAGATTAAGGCATTGCAGGGCCTGTAGCATAAATTTTAAAGTGGCCCTAAATTGTGCCAGCTGGTACTTGCGTGGTGAGGGGGAGGCACTTACACTTACACTGAATGTACACACACTGAATTTGTGCCTACCCTCCTCTGTTAAAATGTACTTATACATTTTGTTAAAACAAAACTTACATTGGTGGCTGGCCACTGGCTCAATGCAGGATCAGTGGGCGTTTTTGTTATCCATGATCCCCCACACAGCTGGAACCGTGCTTTGTTTCCCTGGCGCTGACACTGGCAGAGTGGTTCCAGCTGTGTGGGGAATTATAGGCAACAAAGACGGTGCTCTGGTGAACTCTGGCACCACTGCACCCCTGCCCCCATGTTAGATGGGGGGGGGTTGAGTGTGTGGCTCGGAAGATGTAAGACGTGGGATCTTTGTAGAGAGCATCGAAAGAACCAAAGACTTGTTATCCAAACCAAGGCTTTTATTAACTAAAAGACTGGAGCATATCACAAGTAGGTCGACCAGTCCAGAATGACCTGGTCTGCCTAGGAGCAATCCGTTATGACCTGCCAGTACACTCTCAGCCAATCACAATCATCCTACACTACAATCTGTACATCTACACATTGGTGATAAGATCTGTACTATCACAATCTTGACCCTCCAAGAAATTTTTAAAAAGAAAAATTAAATGAAGTAAAACAAAGTAAAAATATTGTAGCAATAATATACTTATCTTTTGAAATGCATACAAATAAGAGAGAAATCATTGTTAGATTGCCTGCCAGAGTCTCAAGAGAAACTGGAGGGAGGCCTCTGTCACAGAAGGAGCCCAGACCTAGAGCTGTGAAGTAGTCCAGTGGAGACTTGAAATGGAGGGGATGCTTGTGGAGGCATCCCTCCTGAAGACTGGGGAAAATGGCACATGGCAGGAAGGAGGTGCGTCATTGTGCATGGTCGAGTGGACAACTAAGTATATGTGTAATAAGTTGGGAGAGTTGATAGAGAAAAATTGCCAAGAAATGATACACATTATGAAATTGGATGATGACACCAATGAAAATACAGAACAAGGAAAATAAAAGAAACAAGAAGAAGATATATTGGTATTTCAAGAGCAAGAGCAAGAGCAAGGTAAATATGGGGGTATGCAAAGAGCTATAGAGGGATGTAAATTTAGAGACTTCACTTGAGGTGTTGACAAAAAATTGATGCAACAGATGAGGGAAATGAAGGAGGAAATATTTTTGAGATCTCAAGTAAAATATATGAAAACAAGGTTGTGATAGTACAGATTCAATCACCAATGTGTATATGTACAGATTGTAGTGTAGGATGACTGTGATTGGCTGAGAGTGTAGCCACACCTACTGGTAGGTCTTAAAGGATTGCTCCTAGCCAAACCAGGTCATTCTTGGCTGGTCGACTACTTGTGATATGCTCCAGTCTTTTAGTTAATAAAAGTCTTGGTTTAGATCAACAAGTCTTTGGTTCTTTTGACGCGCTCTACAAAGGTATATTAAATTGACAGCTGATATGGAAAAGATACAAGATATGGGTAAAATAAATTATGTTTATTAAAATGGAAGCAAAGGTTGAAAATGTAGAGGAGAGAGTGGGAAAATTGCAGAATGAAGTGATAGTGGGGACTGTTGAAAAATTAATAATGTGGAAAACTTTACAAGAAGAAATAATATTAAACTTGTTGGATCTTGTACAACAAGATCTGATTTGATCTTTACAAAGATCGATACCTAAAGTTCTAGGGGTGAATAAACGTGAAAGTCCCATTGAAATTGAAAGAGCACATAGAGCCCTTAGGCCATGACCACAACCAGATAAAAAGCCTCGCCCTCGCTCTATAATAGTTAAATATTCAAAATATCAAGATATGGAAAAAAAATTGCATTTTGAATCTGAAAGAATGAGAATAAGAAAAAGAAAACACTTGAATATCATGGATCAAAGGTTTTCTTTTACCCAGATATTAGTGGCCAGAAGAAGAGAATACAATTCGATTAAGAAATCCCTTTCAAAAAAAAAAGTTTTCACTTCATTAGCTAGCTACTTTGAAGATTTTAATATGTGATGGTAATAAGAATTTTTTTCAATGATTGTAAACAAGCAGCAGAATTTGTGGAGACATTACCTATTCATGAATTAAAGAAGCAAGTTCAGTTTGGTTAAAAACCCTTTTTAAAAAAGTTGTTTTGATTTTGTTATACTGCAATGTTGAAGATTTCACTACTTGATGGTTACAATAAAAAAATTGTAAACAAGTAGTAGAATTTTTGGAGATATTACTTATTAATGAGTTTAGGAAATGGGATTTGTTTATTTTATTGATTGATGTAACTTAATTATTAAGCTTGATACTTACCTGAGAGGTTAGGGGTATCAGGATATGGGAGCTTCTGACCATGTGCTTTTTGTGGCAGACACCGCACCCCGAGCAATATTAAATAGCGCTAGTTAATTTTTTTTTTAATTTATTTTACTTATGTTTTGGATTTCCACAGAAGTTGGGACTAACTCAGAAGTAAGATTTGATTTATTGAAAGACAGTTTGCTTATATATATATATATATATATATATATATATATATATAAATAAATGGAAAGATAGCTTATTATGCTAAATTTAATTATTCTATAAGGAATATTAGATGAAGAGATTAATATGAGACTACTTTGTAAAAGGGATGCCTCTATTTATGAGTTAAATGTTAATTTAGAGACATATATATAAGTGTGTGTGTGTGTGTGTGTGTGTGTGTGTGTGTGTGTGTGTGTGTGTGTGTGTGTGTGTGTGTGTGTGTGGTGACACACATAATTACAGCAGCAAACCACCTCTGCTTGTTACGCTTGGGCAACAGGACAATCGTGGCAAGGATGACGTCACAGGACCACCTCTTCCAGTACAGACCGGAAGGGCATGTACATGCTCGCGTCATTGTGATGCGAGCACCAGGGCATTGTAATGCGAGCATAAGGGGCAGGATGGAATCGTGCTTAAAGGCTGCATGCGAGATTCAAATTATATCAGTTTGTTGTGATACCTGAGCATACAGCCTGCCATTCCAGTCTCTGCACCTAGCTCACACACAACACACTACAGTGGTGACCTTGATGAGTTTCCACATCCTGAAGACTCAACACAGTGGAAAAAGAAGCTGTAGGCGCCGTTGCATTGAAGCTGTTGATTTTCTGGTTGAACAGGCCCCACACTTGGTTTAGCCAAGCAGAGGCCCAGTTCCAGATGAAACAGATACCCTCTGATTCAACTAGATATTTCTACGTCATCAGCTCACTCAGCCAGGAAGCCGCCTCATGGGTCGATGACCTCATTCAGGTGCTGCTGAGGAAGGTAAATATATGGCTCTGTAAAACTTCCTCGTTAGCATATACGGCCTCTCACAACATGAGCGAGCAACCAGGTTCATGCACTTGAATTGCCTGGGTGACAGGACCCTCTCAGCCCTTATGGACAAAATGCTGATGCTGGTAGAAGAGCACAAGCCCTGCCTCATGTTCGAGCAGGTATTCCTTGAGCAGATGCCCAAGGACATCAAGCTCCTGTTGGCTGATGTGGATTTCAGCGACCCGTGAAACGTGAAGCAGTAGACTCCATCAACCGTGTCTCATGTCCATCACAAAGGACAACAGCCAGTCCAGTCCACCACGTGAGCAGGCTATGCCACGCCAGAAGGCAGAGAAGTCCATTTGAAGTCCAGTCCACCCGCAGGTGCTGCCAGCCATGTTCATTCCTGGGAAGTGATGTAGCTAGCCACCATTAGTGGCTGTGGTGGATAGCTGATAACATGATCTTCTCCATGTTTAGAACAGTATTTCAGGCTGCAGGTTTTTCATAGACTTGGGGGCAGAGATAAGCATCATTGTCCCCTGCAGCGCTCAAAAGACGCAAAAAGCCTCAGGGACTTGCCCTTTGAACCACCAACATTATTGCCATTCGAACCTTCAGCAAAAGGCAGGTTCCTGTACATTTCGGTGACAACACTTTCAAATAGTCCTTCATGCTCGTTTCGGTGGACAAAACCTGCTTGGCATGGATTTCCTATGGGTGCACTCTCTGCTCGTCGACCTCCAGGGCAGGTGGCTAGTCCACACAGAGACTTTCCATGTGGTGCCCCTCAGCAAGTCCAACAAACCGTCCATCCAGCTCACTTCAATGGAGACCAAACATGGCCAGTATAGCCATCTCCTGGCAGACTATCCCTCCATTCTGCACCCACAGTTGACGGCAACCATGTCCAACACCACATTGCTACTACTGACCCATCATGATGTCACTCTCAACATCATGTACCTGACACCTGGCACTAGACAAACTTTCACTTGCATTGTTCATCGTTCCAAAAGTCCAAGGGCCTCACCCTTCCACTTGGTGCCTAAGTCCAATGGTAGTTGGAGACCCTGCAGTAATTACAGACATCTCAATGATGCAATGAGAGTGGACCGCTACCCAATTCCCCATATCCAAGATTTTGCAGCAAATCTCCATAGCGCAAACTCTTCTCCAAAGTCAACCTGATCCGGGTACACCATCGGATCCCCGTGCATCAGATGATGTCCAAAAGATGGTGATCATCATCCCTTTCAGCAGCCTTTTCGAGTTCCTACGCATGCCATTGGGTTGTAAAATGCAGTGCAGACCTTTCAGCACCTCATGGATGTAGTTGGAAGGGATTTGCCTTTCCTTGATGAAATCCTAGTAGCCAGAAGCTCACTTAAGGAGCACATGAAACATCTCTGCCAGTTTTTCACTCATCTCACACAGTTCGGCCTCTCTGTCAACCCGGAGAAGAGCCAGTTCAGCCTCACGGAGATAGACTTCCATGGCCCCAAGGGGCAGGAATGACCCCTTTGCCAGACAAAGTCGATGTCACCCAGCGGTCCGCCAGACCAACAACACTGAAGGCCCCTAAGGAATTTGTAGGCATGGTGAATTTCTACAACAGATTCATCTATGCAGCTGCCAAGATCATGCGTCGGCTTTCCACGTTGATGTTGGGTTCATCAAGGGAGCTTGAATGGACAAAAGAGGCTCACAGTATGTTCGAGCAGACTAAGGCCAACATGACGATGCTGGTACACCCACATATAGATGTACCAACGGTCCTCAAATTGGACGCTTTCAACTCCACAGTGGGTGCTGTCCTTGAGCAGTTAATGAATGATTCGTGGCACCTCGCGCCTTCTTCAGTAGATGCCTGCGGCCGCCCAAGATGAAGTACCAGAGCATTCAAAAGAGAGCTGTTTGCCCTCTACTTGGCCATCTGCCACTTCTGTTACTTCCTGGTATGGCATCCGTTCATTGTCTACACTGATCACAAACCCCTAAATTTCACCTTCTCAAAGTCCTCCGAATCGTGGTCTGCCCAACAACAGAGATATTTATCCTACATCACTGAATTCACCGCTGCCATTCGACCCTTATCAGGAAAACACAGCGTGGTTGCAGACGCACTCGCCAGACCTGCGGTCAATGCTCTGTCACAGGCATAGACTACCATGGTCTGGCCCACGCACAACTGAATGACCCAGAGACACTCAGCAACAGAACAGCAATCATGGGTTTGCAACTCAAAGACCTCCCGCTGGATGGCGATGGCACAACATTCCTCTGAGACATTTCCACTGGCCAGCCCCGCCCTCTCATTCCCTCCCAATGGAGGAGGTTTTTGACATGATTCTCAGGTTGTCATACCACTCAATCCGCACAACGGTGCGACCGGTATCACTGAAATTTGTTTGGCATGGCCTGTGTAAGCAGGTCACAGAATGGGGAAAGACCTGTACAGTCTTCCAAGTGGCCAAGTTCCAGTGACACACCAGACACCAGCTACAAGACTTCAACAATCCTTCCCGCAGGTTCCAGCACATACATATCTACATTGTCAGGTCCTTGCCAGTCTCCCGAGGATCGCACTACCTGCTCACAATGGTGGACAGGTACACTCATTGGTTAGAGGCATACCTATCCCAGATGCTATTAAGGAGACGTGTGCAAGGACTTTCCTCTCCGCGTGGGTTTCCCGCTTTGGTGTAACGGCAGACATTACGACAGATCAAGGTGCCTAATTCACCTCCAACCTGTGGACAAAGTTCTCAAAACTCCTGGGCACCCAGCTTCATTGTACCACGGCCTATCACCCAGAAGCAAATGGCCTAGTTGAGAGGTTCCATTGCCACCTCAAGGCAGCATTTATGGCATGCCTTGAAAGGCCCAACTTGGTGGATGAACTACCCTGGGAGCTACTGGGATGTGCATGGTGCCCAAGGAATGCCTTGGTGCCTCCTCTGCTGAAGTGATCTATGGTGAGACCATTACAGTCCCTGGCCAGTTCTTCCCTCCTTCAATCAAGCAGGACACTGACACCACTTCCCTCTTCGAGAGGTTGAGGCACAAGCTGGGTCCAGTTGTACCACCACCACCATCGCGGCATGGTCAGCCATCCTGCAGTTACCCTCCGGACTTGGCCTCTTGTGACTGTATTTGTGCGCAGAGGCCTGCACACGACTCCCCTTCAGTAGCCTTTCGAGGGACCGTACAAAGTCTTGAACAGGAAAGCGTCCACATTGGCTCTCGACATTAGGGGTAAAGAGGAGCTCTTCACAATGGACCAATTGAATCTGGTCCATTTGGACTTGTCCTAGCCGGTACACATCCCATCACTAATGCATAGAGTATGGCCGCCAAAGCAGCACACCTCACCTATGATGCATCGCAAGACCATTGGTGCCGGTTCCAGGGGAGGTGTGTGGGTGCTGTGTGGCGACACACAAAATTGCAGCAGAGGACCGGCCCCGGTTATTACACAGGGGTGGCGGGGCAGCCATTGCAAGGATGGCGTGCAGAACCATCTCTTCTGGTAGCACTGGGGCATAAGGGGCAGAACAGAGTCTGGCTTAAAGGCTGTGTGTGAGATTCAAATAAAATCAGTTAATCATAATACCCAAGCACACAACCTATTGTTTCCGTCTCTGCATTGCGCTCACTCACAACACGCTACACGTATATGATATTGAATTTTGGCGAAATCCTTTTTTATATTTATTTTGATTTTTCTATAAATTTTTTGGGGGGTTCTTTAGAGTGGGAGAGATGTATGGTTTAGGTAGGTTTAAGGGATCAATATATGATTAGTTTATTGAAGAAAATGTTTCCCTTTTTTTCATAGTTGGTATATAGGGGGAGTTTTGAATATATTAGATCTTAATTATTGGAGGATTTTTATTTGATGTAATTAATATTTGGAAACAAAGCAATTAACATGAGATTACTTATGAGGTAGAAAGTTATATTTAAAATTAAATATTAGTTAGAGATTAAATAATATTTTGAAGGATATATTTATATGATATTGTGTTAATAATATTTTTGAATTTTTTAATGTTTTCTTAAGAGAAGTTGAGAGTAATTTAGAAGTAATATTTTAATTATTAGAAGATATAGTATGATATTGAGTTTTGAGGAGTGCTTTGGATGAACATTTTTTAGTTTTTTTATATTCATTGTTTTTTGTTTAATATTGGGGAGGGGGATTAAAACATAATGGAATGTACAAATAATTAATAACTGATATATTTACTTTTTATGTGGTATATTCTTTCAGGGATATATTTATATATCTATATATGACATTGCATTACAAAGAATATTTTGGAACTATTTTTCTGTGTGTCAGGAATAATTCAGAATTAAGATATGAATTATTGAAGATATCTTATGTTTGACAGTGAGTTGTGAAAAGATTCTTTTGGAGACATTTTTTATTATTATTTTTATTTGGCTATTATTTATTTTCTTTGTATATTGGGGTGGATGGGGGATTAAAAATACAATGCATTGTCTTTTTTTAAATGCAATATTTTTTAAAAATAATTAGATGGAGGTGTGCAGGGGCGATGAATGGCTGGGACTAAGAGGTCAGGCGAGGGGAGGACAGTAGCGCAACCCCCCCCCCCCCCACTTAAGTGGCATTTGCATTCTTGATGAAAGTTTATAGTAATTTGGCCAGTAATTCTAAAAACCCCAAGTAATTTTCATTATGAAGAGAGCCAACTGTTTCATTATTATCACAAAGTGAAAGCTCGCATTTTGCTAAAATCCTTACAGCTTCAATTATTCACACTAGAAGAGTGTCCTAATACTCTTCTTCAGTCTCCATTCCTATCACAAGTTGGGAATTGACACGTAGACCTTTGGTTTTGCGTAGCAACAGTAAAATTAAAGCTTGTCTATGTGAGGAACTTTCTTCATGCATAGTGTGACAGAGTATGTTTTTGGGAGATAAATTGGGAAAGGTTTGTTAGAGTAGGTTACATACAAGCACTTCACAACACATCTTATTTAAAATACTGGAGTTCTGCTAATGCTAGACATATCAGGGCCTCCAAGCCTTTGCAAAAGCTTTGGAGAGTGTCCAAGAGACTTCACTAATGGATTGTTGTTTACAAAAAGGCAACAGATGAAAGAGCTTGTCGGAGCCACATTCTGTCTGGAAGGGATCTTGCTGTTTGAAGAAGGTCATGTGGTTTTGCAAGCAGAGAGAGTCAAACAGACTTTCTCTCTAAGAGAGAGAGAGACAGACAGACAGACAGAGATCAGGTCTGCACTTTTAGTCAGCAACAGCAACTGGGACTGGAAAAGGACAACCTGAAAAGCTTGTGGAAAACTCCATTTGGAAGATGGGTTGTGAGTCCTTAGTTCAGCCTGGTCAAAGCTGGTTCATGCAAGAGGAGAGGACTGGCTGTCTAATGTTTCACTTGAAATAAGAGAAACAAAAAGGAGCTCTGTGGTGACCTGAAAGAAAATGGTTATCACCTAGAGAAACCTGAGGGGGAAATTCTTTCAGCAAGACACTGAAATGGCTGGGTGTCCATCGTAGAACAAATCTTTTCCTGAAAACCATCAAGAACCTTCCTGAGCAGTAACCATTTACCTTTCAGGCTTTATAAATGTTAAATTCTATGCACAGGATAAGAATTGCCTGCAACTTGGAGGAATGAGAAGTGAGATTGATCTGTGATCCATACAACTTTTCTGAACATACGCACACAATTCATACACGTGCACTTAGAATTAAAAAGGGGTTAAGTTAGGTTAGTTAAGTCAACAGTGATAAGTTAAAGTGTGATTCTGTTTTCATGTTTAAAGATAATTAAGAAACCATTTGTCTCGGTGGATATCTATTGCTTCTGGGTTTTGGGGTCCTCTGGGCTCATAACAATGTCATAACCAATTTCTTGCATGTTACTTGTTGGTAGGTATATGAACATGTGTTGAAATAAAACTTCTGATAGGGACAAGGTTTCTTTTCATTGACAACAGTCGTGTAGATGAAGAAAAGTTACTATTAGTATGTTGTCATTCATCACTTCCCTTGTCTATCTAATATATATGATCACAGTCATCTAGGTTGTTTGACCATTCACCAATATCATTCATGTACTTGTTCTTTCGCATTTAATGAATGCTGGCTGTTGCTGTATGCCTTTTGCAACACTAGTACTAGTTGTTCCAATGTTTCCAGCTTCAGTTGTTGTAGCACCATCACCATGAACATCAAAATATTCTGTCAACTTACATGTTTTTGATATCATATGTTGGTCGATTCTTTCTTTTTATTCCTTCATTTAACGCTTTGCCATTCCAGAAATATAATGACGTCCAATATCTCAGGCTCAACTCATTGCTATTTGCAGCATGCAGATGAACAAAACCAGCCAGCTGACTGAGGGGCTGAGGTGAGGATTATTTGGTAATTGTGCAGCCTGCAGCAGCTGTGAGATGCAACACACCCATAATCTGTGTTAAACTCCCGTTAAAGATGATAATAGGCTAAAATCACTAACTTTAAGGTTAACGATTTTAGCCAATTATCACCTTTAATCAGGGTTATTAACACAGACTATCAGTGTGATTTCTCATAAGACCCTTTCATGCCAGGCAGCTGGCTATAAGCGGGGAAGGAAAACAAATTTACCTTCCATGGTGCAGCCCTAAAAGCCTGCCTCAGCATCACATTCATGTTGAGTGGCGCCTCATAGCGCTCACCGGAGCCGATGGAGGTGGGACAACTGGTACAATTGCACCAACCGTCATAAATACGTGTTTCCCAGAACAGCTCCAGCTGTATGGGGGATTATGGGTAGGGAAGACATTCAATGCTTTGCTGCATTTTGAGTTGCAGAGAGCAGCTGAAAAGGCTGAAATGGCCAGGTGAGGTCACAGCCTGTACCAGCTGCCCCAGGCAGCTCCCACTGACCACCCCTGTCCTGATGCCCCCCACCGATCGCCCATGACTTGCCACCCCACCACCGACTGCCCCTGACGACAGCTCCCACCGATTGCCCTGCTCTGACAGCCCCTGCCGACCACCCCTGACCTGATGCCCCCCCAACGACCGCTGCTGACCTGACTGCTCCTGCTGCCTCCCTGCCCTGATGGCCCTTGCCAACCACCCCTGACCTGACAGCTCCTGCCAGCCTCCCCTGCCTTGACGGCCCCCACCAACTACCCCTGACCTGACTGCCGGCTACCCCTGCCCTGACGGCCCCCACCGCCCTTAACCAGCTGCTTGCTCCAGCATTACATTCATGTGAGGTGGCAGATCACAGCACTGTACCAATTATCCTTCCCTGACAGGATTGCAGTCAGCGCCTTGTAACCGGCCACAGCACATTCATAGAGGTAAGTCTCCCAACATAAGGGTGAACAATCTCTGCCTTTACGGCTAGGCTTTTTCACTGCATGAAAGGGCCTATAACCATTGCACTATGTTAATCTGACCCTGCTTGGAAATTGTCCAACTGCCCAAAGTGGAGAAGGGGCATTCAGGGTGATATTACAAATCTCAAGGCCACGCATCAAGAGTTGAGAAAGCCCTTGAGCTAAGGAGAGGAGAAGCACACTAACTCACGAACTAGCTACTTGCCCACACCAACAGATACCTCCTACCCCATCCACGGAAGAGTGTGCAGTTTCCACATTGCCTCAGCAGCTACCTCAGAATGCGTAAAATTGGTGGATGCATTAATTTCCATCCAGAAGGACTGCCCAAGAAGAAGAATATTCCTTTATGCTCACTATCCTTAATACTCCAGCTAATAATGAAGATTATCTCATTCTCATCCATGTAGCGTATGCATTTTTTGCATTCCAATTTCATTCAACACCCTTGCATTCAAATCCATTTTCTCTTCTCTTATAAATAGCCCTCTGCTGCTTTGAGAGGATAGACATTAAGATGATTATTTTTCCATTCATGGTAAAAGCAGACTTACTAATAAACTAATAACGCTGTAGGAGTAGTAGGGGAAACTTCTTCACCTCACTTTGAGAAGAAACAGAATGTGGAATTCACTCCCACTAATGAAAAGCAAAGACACATTTAAGAGGAAGCTGGATAAACTCAAGATGGGGAAAGCAATGGCAATGAAGAAAGGATGGAAGAGGACAATGCCACAAAGAGCCCACATTATAAAGTTGGCCCAAAGGGTCTGTCTCTCTGCTGACAATGTCATTTAACAGATTTTTTTTGTTGCCATATCCAATTCATTCTTAGATATTGGTTTAAGGTGAGTGAAGGAAAGCTCATGGGAGATATCAGAGGTAAGTTGTTTTTTTTTAATTATTCATAGAGAGGTGGGTGCCTGGAATGCATTGCTGGGGATAGTGGTGGAGGCTGGTAAAAAAGAGAATTTCAAAAGACTTAGATAGGCAGGTGAATGTAAGAAAAATAGGTTATGGTGAGAGGCAGGGAAAAAATTAGATTGTTGTGAAGTAGGTTTCCATAGGTCATCACAACATCATGGACTGAAGGAACTGTACTGTGCTATAATGTCCCATGTTCTATTTTTGTTACAAATGCCAGTCCCATGTGTAAATAAATACTTCCTGACATCATCACAACATGCATCCAACTCCTACCCTGACATACCTGGTTCAAAATCTACCTCATCTCAATCTGAGTTGCATGTACCTTTGTACAAAGTGACCTCCTACCCCCATCACCAGCCCACTCTTGAGAGCCATCCTCCACCATCAGACATTAAAATTGGCTTAGCTCAGGAGCCCATATTGCGCCTTGTTGAACACCAATGGTGCAATCCTACTGAAGTTCAGCATATCATCCGACTATTTAAGCTCTCAATCATTTGATGGAAATTTGCTCTAATTTCATGTGTGAGCAAGTCCTCTACCCCCCTTTGTCAACTATTGTATTTCCTTGGTAAAATCCCTCCTAACTACTTCCAACCATTCCTGCCAAACTTGCATTTGTTGACACTGATATTGTCACTGTGCAAAAAGTCACCATCCAAAATTAATCCTACTGCAAGACTCAGCATTCAGAAACCTCCTCAAGTTTCAAGCTTCAAGCTCAAGTTTATTGTCACATGTATCAAGGTACAGTGAGAAACTTTTTGTGCTAGTCATCCCATACATAATGCAGCAAGCTAAACCCAGGACTCCACAAGAAAACACTTGGTGTTGTGACTGTGGAAGAGGTTGGATGGACCTGCTTTCCAATCATACACATCAAGGTATTGGGGGTGAGGGGTAAGGGGATGATGAGTAAAAGAGTGCAAAGTAAGAAAGAGAATCAGTTCAAATGGAGTAAAGGTAATGTTATTTTACTTGTGTAAGGTTCATTCAGAAATCTGATAATAGCAAGAAAGAATTTCTCCTTGAACCTGGTGGTGCAAGGTCTCGCACTCATGAATCTTCCTGTTGATGGGAGGAGGATGAATAAAGTGTGTTTGAGGTGGAATGAGTCTGTTAATATGTTAGTTGCTTTTCTGAGGCAGAAAGAAGAGTAGCTAAAGTCAATGGATTCTTTGTCAGGTGTAAAAGCAATTGGGTTTAATGTGACTTTAGAAGGTGGATTCATCAGCTTTGCATATCTTTGAACATTAATCATTTTCAAATAAGGTTAAATCAATCAATCCATTGTTTCTAAAGTGTTATGGAACAATACAACACAGTAGATGCCCTTTAGCCCTCAATACTGTGCCAACCCATATATCCTTTCCTAAAAAAGGTACTAAACCCTCGCTACCCCATAACCCTCCATTTTTCTTTCATCCATGTGTCATGTGTCTGACTAAGAGTCTCTTAAATGCCCCCAAAGTTTCAGCTTCCACCATCATCCCCGGCAAGGCATTCCAGGCACCTAAAACTAGAAACTTACCCCTGATGCCTCCCCTAAACTTCCCTCCCTTAACTTTGTACATATGTCCTCTGGTTTTTGCTGATCTTTTTCTATTATGGGTTAGAAGTTCCTCCTTTGTTCCTTGTGTGCTAACTGCATGGATCACCAGTTGTCCTCTCTGTATTTTCAGAGTTAGGATACATTGCTCCTCCCCCACAACCCCCCCCCCCCCCCCATTTCCCCACCCTCTGAAACCTTGATGTGTTTGTTTGGGAAGCAGGCCGATTCGACCTTTTCCACAGCCACAACACTATCTGGTTTCTTGTTGACTATGGTGTTTTATCGCAAACACAACCATAGAAAAATAGAACCTGATGCTATCATGTTCCAATAAATAATTTGCTTATTGATATGGATTTGTTGCAATTGATGACAGGAGGCTGATACTGTTGGAGTTGCAGACAATAACTGATAATTCTCACTGCAGTCACAAAACAAAAATCTTCAATATTAAAGTTTATGTGAACACCAATATTTATATGTTGCAAATTGAGTATGGAAAAATCTATATTCCAACTTGTTAAGCACTTAGTGTGAATCCAGCATCATTATGCTCTCAATGTACACCAATCCATGCAGATCTCCATCAGAGTAATTTGTCCACTGAGATGACACGGTCAATTCTTCTCTCTTTGCCCTTTAACTCCTTTTTCTTCAGATACATAAATAAATACTTGCATTTTCTCTTGGGTACTATTTTTCTTTATTCTCTATATTTGTTTGGATGGACAAGTTGAGTAGGAGGACAAACAAATCTAAAATCCCTAACCCCTTTCCACAGATTTCTAGGACTTCTCTGATCACTTTCTTCATCAATACCCAAGTATTGTACCTATAAAAACTGTATCTGTAACATACAAGTTAAACTTGTTCTAAATATTTACATTCATGAATTCTGGTTATACTTGTGCTTTATTTTGAGAATGAAACACATGCCATATTCTGCATGTGACTTTCTGAAAGTGATATGCCCCATGTTTGTTATTCACACACTGAATACTCTGTTGTCCTCATGCCACACAATTAACTCATCAGATGTGGTTAACTCTTGAATGTGAATTATTTATTTTCCTAAACAATGGAAGTGAGATTGGCAATGACAAATCTGGGTTTTCACGTCTCTCATCCTTTTCAGATGAACTCAAAGTTCAGATGATTTTATGAAGAAATTACCCTTTGGTCACTGGCATGAACTTTGCAAAAGAGTGTTGACCATAGATGGTGTTCAGTTCCTGACTGAAATTAATTAATGTACGATAGATGAGTATAGCAGGCAACTGATACTCAAACTCAAGAGACTAAAGGCAATCTCTCTTTCACAGAAGCTTGCAATGTAGCCAGCAGCCATTTAGCCCTTCTTGGAAAAATAATCCCGTTGATTCTATCTCCCACTCTTTCCCCCATCCTGCCCCTTATCTTCTCATCATATCTATATCAATTTCCCTTTTGAAAGATCCCGGCCTTGGGTCTAAACAGCTGTCAGGGTATGAATCTATTCAGAATATTTCCATTTTTTTTCATAAAACCTAAAAGGAAGTTACTTGACCCATCGTGTCTATGTCAACACACAGAGTTATCATATTCTCCAACTAAATCTCCCTCTCAGCTACTGTATTTCTCCCACATTGCCTTCAATTCTCTCCCTCCCTACATACGGGGGACTGAATACCAGCTCACACATCTTTAGGATGTGGAAGGAGCACCTGGAGTAAACTTGCATGTTCACAAGGAAAATCTGCAAATTCTACATGTACAGCATCTGAGGTCAGGATTGAACTAGGTCTCTGGAACTGTGAAGCAGCAGCTCTACCAAGTGTTCCCAGGCATTATACAGTATAACTCCGATTATCCGAAATCAGATTCTCTGAAATACAGATTTATCCAAAAGACATTTCGGAGCCGAAATGACTGAGGTGTCGGGTTCCTGGAACCAGCAACAGTGGACCTCAGGCCCCCGATGGCAGTGGGAACATCAAGTTCCCAGGCAGGAGTGGGCCCCTCAGGCTCCCAGAACAAGCGGGGCCTCGGTGGGGAGGTGATCCGCATTTTTTTGGGGTGAGAATTAACCACTATTTTAGTGCTTGAAAAGTCTTATCTTCCTGTTTGTTGTTTAAACATTGATACAGGTGATTTGCTGATGCTACTAGGCTGTTTTTAAAAAGGACCATTCTCCAAAACAAAACTGTTTTCTGAAATGGGCCCAGTCCCGACCATTTTGGATAATCAGAATTGTACTGTAGATATTAATCCTCATCAATCTTTAACAGTGGTGTTTTTGTATTCCCGATACCTGCTATTTGTATATAATATGTTCAAATCTACTCTACAAAATAGTTAAAACATAGATTACTTTACACATTGCAATATAGGATCTAGCAACATTGAAAACTGAATAATGATTTCAAGAAACCTTTGATCCAAAGCATTAAGATCCTGATACATGAATATTTCAATTTTAGATGCACTTAGACTATGAACATCTGGACTTTAGACACAGCTGTGGTGAATCTTCTTCTAGTGATCTTTCAGCCAGTTCAAAGTTGAAAGTTCAGAGTACAGACACGACGTCACATATAACCCTTAAATTATTTTTTCTGTGGTCTTGACAGAATTTTTACTTATCAGCAGTGCAAAATAATGGCACTCTACAAAAGATTTCAATTTAAAAAAAATGTAAACAATGAAAAAAATACAAATGACCTGATTGTGAAAATACGGGAAAAAAATCAGTAATAATGCGTTAAAGTTAGAGTCCTTAAATGAGTCTCTGAGTTTGTTGTTGAGGAGTCTGATGGTGGAGGCATACCAGCTGTTCCTGAACCTGATGGTATGAGCTTTGTACCATCTTTCCCGATGGCAGCACCAAGAACACCAAGGGTGGTACGGGTCCTTGATGATTGCTGCTGCTCTCTGATGGTAGCATTCCATATACATGTTCTCAGTGGAGAGAGTTTTTCCTGTGATGTACTGGGCTGTATAACTATTTTTTGCAGGGATTTCTGCTCAGTAATATTAGTGCCCCTATCTCTAGCTGTGATACTGCCATAATACACTTTACACAACATATCTGTAAAGTCTGTCAAGGTTTCCAATGTCATAACAAAAATCTGCAAACTCCTGAGGAAGTCGAGGTCCTGTTGTCCTTTCTTCATGACGACATTAGTGCGTTGGGTCCAGGAAAGGTACTCCAAGATAGTGACTCCCCGGAATTTAAATTTGCTCACCCTCTCCACTCCTGATCCCTCATTATCAATGGATTGTACACCGCTAGTTTTCCACTCCTGAAGTCCACAATCAGCTCCTTGGGTTGGTGACATTGGGTGTGAGGTTATTGTTAATGCACCATTCATCCAAGTTTTAAATCTCCTTCCTGTATGCTGGCTCATTGCCCATTTTTTATGTATCCCACCACTATGCTATCATCAGAAAATTTGTATATGTTGTTGTTGATAGTCATAGGTGTAAACCAGAGGCTAAGTAACGCAACTTCGGTCCTCTTAGTGATTGTGGAGGTGCCAATGTAAGACAGATTATAATAATGCATTTGGGGGACACTACACAACCTACCAACTCCCGAGGGATTTCCTGAAAAAATGTCCATATTAAGCAAAGTTAAAATTACAAAATCTATTTTAAAGTTACTTTAAGGTGCTCATCAGGAGAAAAAAAAGATGTCGCCAAAAAAAGGAAAAGCTGCAAAAACTACACCAGAAGAAAAACAAGAAGAGAGAAAGGAAAGAGAACTCGGGCCTACCTTTTCATCGAAGCAGGCCGCTGATGTTGGTTCTGGATCCGCTGGTGAGGGCCCAATTGAAGGACCATTCTCCAGAGCCTTCTCTGCGGAACCCCACAAAAATGGCACCATTGGAAAAACTAAGACTGCATCACGCATGCGCAAGTCAGGCATGTGCATTGCAGAGGGAAAAAAAAACAAATTTTTTAAAGGGCCACTCCAGCTTCTCCACCTCTGAACAGGAGAGGGACACTTCTCCTGTGGAAGAGGACTCAGAGGATTATGGAAGCAAAGAAAAAAGGATAAGTTCAGAAGAAGAAAGATCTAATGGCAAGAAAAAGACTTTTAATAAGAAAATGGATAAAATTGAAGTTAAAATTGACAGACTTTCTGATGCCTTGGAGAGTCATTTTAAACTTTTAACTGTAGAATTGAAGCAAGTAGGAATGGGCATGACTAAATTGCTAAATAATGTTTCACAAAGAGTTGATTAAGTGGAAGAGAAAATTCAAGATGTGTGTGTGAAGAGGTACAATGTATTGAAGAAAGGTCAAATATACATGAAGATACAATGATTGATTTGATTTCTATGAATGAAAAATTGCTTGAGAAATTTGACATTTTGGAAAATAACAGTAGAAGGAATAATTTTAAAATTGTGGGGATGTTCGAAGGTAAAGAAGTTCAAGATGTGATCTGATTTTTTTCAAGAATGGATACTGAAAATATTTGGAGAAGAACATTTTGAGGATAAGATTTTAATTGAGAGAGATCATAGAAGTCTTAGAACAAAGCCGGGTCCTAACCAGAGACCTCAATCTAACCTGATTAGATATTTAAACTATCAGGATAGGGAGAGGATACTTGGTTTAGTGATGAGAAGAGCTAGTGAACATGGACCTTTGAATTATGAAGGGGATAAGATTTTTTTTTTTTCTCCCAGATTTGAGTCAAACTCTACTAAAGAAAAGAGAGTTTAACCTTGTTAAGAAGGTTTCATATGTTAAAGGTTATAGATTTGTTCTTCATTATCCAGCTACTTTGAAAGTATTTTTGCCATATCAGCAGAATATGTTTTCTTTACAAGTCATGTACAAGCTGAAGAATATGCAAACAGTATGTCTAAAACTCAAGTAACAATAGATGATGATTTGTTGAAATAAATCAAAGCTGATGTATAAAAGAGAGGTTGTAATTCCCCCTTTTCTTCCCTCTTTTTTTTCTTCTTGATGGATGAAGAAATTCTGTATGGGGAAGTACTATTGTTTTTACAGAAAAGTATTCCACCCCCCCCCCCCCCACCCCTGGGGGTCGGGAGATGTGGTTGTTGATTTCTGATGGCTATATGTTTTCGTAGTTTCACCATGACCCGTAAAATGGAGGGTGGTTATGCTAGTACCTTCATCATTTTTTAGGGGGTTGCTTCATCATTTTATTCTTTCTTTTTTTTATAATAACATTTTATAATGTATTTATTTTGAGTAATTTTAATGTTTTTTAATGCAGATGTTAACATTCAAGACCAAATGAACCAAATTAATAGGACCATAAAAAAAAACAAAATGTTATCCTACATTAAAAACTTGGGAATGGACATTGATTTTTTACAAGAAACTCATTTAACCGAAAAAGAACACTTGAAATTGAAGAGATTGGGTAGGCTAGGTAGTTTTTTTTTCTACATTTAATTCAAAAGCTAGAGGAGTAGCAATTTTATTTAAGAAAAATTTATCAGTTAAAATTCAAAATGTAATTACTGATCTGGCAGGTAGATATGTAATGTTAAATTATCAAATATTTTCTGAGGAGTGGAGCTTGTTAAGCATATATACACCGAATACAGATGATCAGAAATTTATACAAGACACTTTTCTGAATTTAGCAGATGTCCACGAAAATGTTTTAGTAGGTGTGAATTTTAATTTCTGTTTGGAACCTTTGTTGGATAAATCATCGAGAAATATAGTAAAATCAAAAGCAGCTAAAATATTGTTATCTTTAATGAAGGATTTGAATTTAATTGAGATATGGAGAAGCATACATCCTAAAGATAGGGATTATTCCTCTTATTCTAGTAGATTTGATACATATTTGAGATTTGATTTTTTTTTTGTTTTCAGCTCGAAATCAATCGAGAGTTTTAAATTTTGATTATAAAACAAGAATATAATCTAATCATTCTCCATTGTTAATTGAATTGAAATTTGCTGAAAACAACACTCAGTATATAAATGGAGATTAAATTCTTTATTATTGAAAAGGGAATATTTTTGTCTTTTTATAAGACCACAAATAGAATTGTTTTGTGATACAAATTTACATTCGACAGAAAATATGTTTATTATTTGAGATGCATGAAAAGGTTATTTAAGAGGACAAATTTAAGTTATACTTCAAAAATTAAAAAGGAGTATATGAAAGTTATAGAGAAATTAGAAAAGGAAATAACAAAATTGTAAAAAAAGAAATTCAAAATTCTTCTTTACAGAATAAATATAGAAGTTTAATTAATAAGAAATTACAATATAATACAGTTAACATATAGAATATAGAAAATTATATTATGGTCTAAGCAGAAATATTATGAATTAGGAGAATTATCCCATAAAGTTTTAGCTTGGCAATTAAAAACAGAACAATCCTCTAGAACAATTATTGCAATATAACAGAATAACAATGAAGTGACATTTAAACCACAAAAAATGATGTATTTGAGGAATTTTATGAAAAGTTATATACATCTGAATTGATACATGATGAGGAGGCTATAAAAGAATATTTGTCACAACTGGTATTGCCAATTTTCACTGAAGTAGGTAAAGATGATCTCGATAGTCCTTTTTCTGAACAAAAGGTTCATGATACAAGAAGAGAGAAAGGAAAGAGAACTCGGGCCTACCTTTTCATCGAAGCAGGCCGCTTCATTACAAAATGATAAATCTCCTGGAGTGAACAGGTTTCCAGTTGAATTCTATAAAGAATTTAAAGACTTATTGATTCCTTTATTTATGAAGATAATAGAATAAGTTTTAAATTGCATTATCGTCTGGAAACTTTTTCCATGGTGATAATTACATTTATTCCTAAAAAAGATAGAGATCCATTAAAACCAGCTTCATATAACTGCATATTAGAGTTAAGGTTATTAAATGTTGATTATAAAATTATAGCAAAAGTGTTAGCAAATTGGATTCATGTTTATCTTCCTGAATTAATAAATACGGACCAGTCAAGTTTGGTTAAAGATAGACACACTTTGGAAAATATAATAAAGTTATTAAGTATAATTCATTTAGCACAAAGGTTAAAAGATTTGAGTGTAATAGTGTATTTAGATGCAGAAAAAGCTTTTGATAGGTTAGAATGGGATTTTTTATTGGAGGTCTAGGGTAAATTTGGCTTTGATTTGAATTTTATAAATTGGATTAAGGCATTATATAGAAATCCTAAAGCTAAAGTAATAACAAATGGACAGATGTCTCAATCTTTTAATTTAACTAGATCAAGTAGACAAGGATACTCTCTATCACCAGCTTTGTTTGCTTTAGCTATAGAGCCACTTGCACAAAAGATTCAAAATAACCAATGGTTGAAAGGGTTTGTAATAAACCAGTCTGTATATAAAATTAGTTTATTTGCTGACAATGTATTAGTTTATTTAGCTCAACTACAATTATCATTACCTAGACTTTATAATCAGTTGTTAGAGTATGGGAAAGTTTCAGGATATAAAATAAACTGGGATAAAAGTGAAGTAATGGAATTAGTATAAGGAGACTATTCACAATATCGAAAAGGAGTTCAATTTAAATGGGTAGAAAAGATTAAATATTTAGGTATATGTATTGATAATAATTTTAAAACTTTATAAATATATTCCAATATTTAAGAAGATAGATGAAGATTTTTAACTATTGGCAAAAGGCCCTGTCTAATTTGTCACAATTTCCCTAGGTCATTTACTATAGAGTTCAAATATGATCAAGTTTATCTTCAATGTGGATCAACTTGGGTGGTTTTGGTTATCCCAATCAAGCAAAGTATTTATGGTGAGGATGATTTACTTGTGATAATAGCATTTTCCATTTACTATGAATCAATAGCATGCCGGTTTTTCTACAATGCTTCCAAACTGGTTCAAGTCAGTATAGGATTAGGTTTAGGGAATGGAGAAAGTCACTGGGTTGGAATGGAGCAAGTCACTGGGTTGGAATAAAAATCAGAAACAGAATCAGGATCAGAATGAGAATTGATTTTCATGGACATGTCATGACATTTGTTGTTTTGCAGTAGCATTACAGTACCACATTTATATAAACCACCATACAAAATAAATGAAAAGGTGTGAGGTAGCAGAGTGAAGAGGGCATGGACAGTGTGGTGGGTGTCTTTGAGGCTAGAAGTTGCTTTCTTAAGACACCATGTAATGTAGATGTCCTCGATGGAGTGAAGATTGATGCCCATGATGTCGCAGGCTGAGTTAACAACCCTCTGGAGATTTTTCTTGCCCTTAGTGTTGGCACTTCCATACCAGAGAGTGATGCAACCAGCCAGAATACTGTCCATGGTACACCTGTACAAGTTTCCGAGAGTCTTCAGTGACCTATTGTATCTCCTCAAACTACATGCAAAGTATAACCATTGGTAAACCATTTTAGTGACTGCAAGGACATGGAGGCTTCAGGGCAGACCCTCAGAGGTGTTAACACTCAGGAATTTGAAATTCTTGACTTCGATCAAGACTGGCTTGTGTTCTCCTGATTTCCTCCTGAAGTCCACAATCATCTCCTTAGTTTTTATTACATTGAGTGCAAGGTTGTTTTGTGACAACTCTCAACTAGCTGATCTATCTCCCTCCTCTACGCTTCCTCATTGCCCTCTGTTATTTTGCCAATAACCACAGTGTAATCTGCAAATTTGAATAGTGCCTAGCTACATAGTCATAGGTGGTGAGTAGAGCAGTGGGCTAAGCATGCATCCTTGTGTTGATCATCAGTGAGGAGATGTTGTTTCTAATTCATACTGACTGTGGTCTTCTGATGAGGAAGGCAAGGATCCACTGGCAGAGGGGATGCAAAGGCCGAGGGTTTGGAGTTTGTTGACCAGAACTGAGGGACAATGGTGTTGAAGGCTGAGCTGTAGTCTAAGAAGAGCAGGCATATGTATGGGTTATTGTTGTGTATGTGTTCCAGAGCTGAGTAAAGAGTCAGTGATATCACATCTGCAGTGGTGCGATTGTGGTGATAGGTGAATTGCAGTGTGTCTAGTCCTTTACTTAGGTACATGTTAATTCTGGTCATGACCAATCTTTCAAAGCATTTCATGACAGTAGATGTGAGTGCAAATGGACAACATTGAGATAGCGCACTTTGATCTTCATGGGCACCAGGATAATTGATGCCCTTTTGAAGCAGCTGGGTTCAGATTGGCTGGGTCTTATTTTATATCAAAAAGGCAGCACAATGGTGTAGCTGGTACAGCCACTGCTTCACTGCACCAAAGACCCAGGTTCAAATCTGACCTTGGCTGCTGTCTGTGTTGTGTTGTATGTTCTCCCTGTGACAATGTGGTATTGCCCACGTTGATCTGGTTTCCTTCCACATCTCGAAGCTATGCATGTTGATGGGTTAATTGGCCATTGTAAATTCTCTCCAGTGAGTAGGTGAGTAGTAGAAGCTCTGCTCGATAAAATTTGTTTGCATTTTATTCTTTTCCAATTCTGAAGCATTGATTTTCATCTTTATCCAGAGAAGCTGCGTGTCCTGGCGAATGTTTCCAGCATTTTCTGTACTTATTTGAGATGTCAGCTTAAACGGGTTACAATGGGTGCATTTCAATTATAAAGTAATTTATTGGAATTCATTCTGCAAAGCACAATCTGGTGCCATTTTTCAGAACTGATTGTGACAAATGAGTTTGGACATAGATTTACGACGTCATGTATTGAAGGATCTATTTCATCCTCGTTCACTGGCCACAGGATGGGTCAACATAAGCTTTCTTCAGTAGAGCAGAGTCCAAAGAGTGTGATGAGGTCCTGCAAAAATGTTTTTTTTTTGGGAAGATAAAGTCTTAAGATTTTGGAAATATGCCTGTGAAAATGGATTTTGAAGTGGCCAGGTAGGAACAGATGATTTAAGTGGCACGATTTAGAGGTTAAAGAGGTGTGATTAACAGACATTCTTGGTGATTAATCCTGAGTCCTTTTTCTTTCTAATCTTCACATCTAAGCAATTAGTAGAACAATTAAATTAATGCATATTCTGCGCAGGATTAGCCAAGAGTTTTGAAGCTCCACTTGAATCTTCCTGACCACTCTAGTTTATTCTTCCTTATTCTTTCATGCTTTTCTATTTTTATTTCTTTGAGTGCATCCATTACTCCACACAACTCCTTGCACAGCAACGTTCATATTTATTCTCTATGTCACTGTTGTATTTATTGATGATATTCATACCTGGTCGAAATCCATTAATCCAGAATTATGAAGTCCGATTTGTTAAGTGGAGTTTGCAGACTATTGGATTTTACTCAAATTATTAACTTAACTCATTCATAATTTGCTTTTATTTAATGTTCTACAATAGTCTAATACTTTATTCAGTGAACCAGCAGCTGAGTTTAAGGAGATCACAGGACATGGAGCCTCTGTGAATTTAGAAGTAAGGTGGGAAACATCACACAGTCAGCCAGAAACAACCTGATCTGATAGTTTGCTATCAGAGTAACATTGAATCTTAAAATATTAAAAGATCATCTCCATGCACAGCCAATCTCATATTATCTTGGTGTAGGGCACTACCAGTAACCACAGAGACAAGACTGAGGAAAAGATAGGCGTTAATATACAGAAGAAGCTAGCTGGCCTCGATCCAGGTATAGGAATGGTGGGAACGTGGCTTGACCTTTATGGCCCAGAGGAGACTTGATAGAGGTCTGCAGAATTATGAGAGGCATAGATAGGATGGACAGCCAGCACCTGTTTCCCAGGAAATGATCAGCAAGCACTAGAGGACATATATACAAAGATAAGAGAGGGATGTTTAGGGGAGACATCAGGGATAGGTTCTTTACACAGAGAGTTGTGGATGTCTGGAATGCTTTGCTGGGGATGGCAGTGGAAGCTGAAACATTGGAGCCATTTACGAGACTCTTAGACAGACACATGGATGAAAGAAAAAAAGAAGGGTTATGGGGTAGGGAGGGTTTAGTACTTTTTTTTTAGGAAGGAATATAAGATGGATCGGCACAACATCGAAGGCCGAAGTGATTTACCCTGCTGATGGACCAACGGGCCATCACCTTCATGTTCAACACAAAGCAGTGAGGTAAAATCAAGAATGACAAGATCCTCAGGTGGAGAATTGAGCTCTCCACCTACAATTATGATATCTTGTACCAGCCACGTAAACTCAATGATCCACCTGATGCCCTATCCCAGGGGACATGCGTAGTGTGCATCTCGGCCAATACTGTGCTGTATTGTTCTATATTTTATGACCACTTGGGCTACATGGACTCTTTCCATATTATTTACCTCATATAACAAACACAATGTTGTTCTATTCCTGTGTTTAGCGATTCCTCTGCAACTGTATCTGTTTGCAGTCACTTTTGGTTGAGGAAAATTCTTTTAAAAATACTTTTATTAATTTGATAGGGAGAAATATTACATGTATATATTGTTTAGCTATTAATTTAATTATATAGCTTTTATATAATGTAATACAGAATATGAGTCACATATCAACTATACATTGTTTATATAATTCTTGAAAAAAGTGAAAAATCCTTATGAGAATTTCACTTCATATTCTAATACTGAGATATACATTATGATTATCTAAATGAACCAATCTCTTCTAGTTACAGGAAAAAAAAATCTAAAATAAGAACAAAACAAAAAAGGAAGAAACCCCCCACCCCATACTAATCTACCCCCTCCCACTAAACAAGGTGACCAGCAAATAAATTTTACAGAATCGAATATCGGTTCTAGAAACCCCCCTGCCTAAGTAATCAAGTTATGATAATAGTCCATGAATGAGCCCCATATCTTGCTAAAATACAACCTTGATCTCTTTAACATTAGATCTAATTTTCTCCATACTCAAGCAAGACATAACATCCTGTAACCATTGCATGTGAGCTGGTCCTACGCTGTCATTCCATCTTATCAAAATTGCTCGTCTGGCCATCATTGAAGTAAAAGCCTCTATTCTTTTTTGAGTTGAATTCAACGAAATCCTCTCTTCTAGAGAATAACCAAACAAAGCAATGAAAGAACACAATTCTAATTTAATCCTAGAGTTTTAAAGATTTGTTCCCAATATTCTTGTACTTCTGGACACTCCAAAAACTCACTTTTATTGATTTACTATTGAACTAAAGATCTACTTCAACCAGATACAACAGTTGTGAAAAGCCTATATTGCCAAAATATTGTTTCACAAACAATTGAAGATGGTGCAAAAGACAATTCCCCTTGACTAAAGTTGACAATGGGAACTGGAGCTGGTGTTGGGCAAACTCTGGATCATTCAGGAGGCTGAGAAGGTGATCGAAAAGAGTTACAGGGAGGCAGTCACACCTTGGTAGCAGGAGACAGGTAGGTGAGTAATCTGTCAGGAGAGGGAAAAGGAGCAGGCAGTCAGTGCAGGGTAATCCCGTGGCCATTCTCCTCAATAACACATTTACTGTTTTCGATACTGTTGAAGGATATGACCTAGCAGGGAAAAGCTCGAGCGGTCATGTGACTGCCACTGTGTTTGGCCCTTTGGCTCAGAAGGGAAGAAGGGAAAAGAGGCAAGCTGTGGATTCAATGGTTAGGGGAACCGATAAGAGGTTCTGTGGACAAGATTTAGACTCCCAGATGGTATGTTGTCTCCCAGTTATCAGAGAGTTCTTCGATCAAGTCCACAGCATGTTGAAGCTGGAGGGTGAGCAGCCAAATGTTATACATCGTGTAGAGACCAATGATGCAGGTAGGAAGAATGATGAGGTCCTGCAAAGTGAATGCAAGGATTTGGAGTAACATTAAAGAAAATTCACTTTTGGATTGTGATCTCAGGAGTGTTACCAGTGCCATGTGCTAGTGAGGGCAGAAATAAGAGGATAATATAGCTTAATACATGATGAAGGAGATGGTGCAGGATGGAGGGCTTCATGTTTTTGGATCATTGGGCTCTCTTCCAAGGAAAGTGGAACCAGTACCAGCAAGGTGGTTTGCATGAGAACTGAATGTGGACCATAATGTTTGCAAGAATGTTTTTTAGGGTGCTCTGGGGGAATTTAGTCAAGTGACGCCAGGGAATGGGAGCCAAAGTATCAGAGCAGAGAGTGGAGTGGTGGTGGAAAAATTTATTGTTAAGCCTACAGACAAAGATTGAAGCAGAAAGGCTGAGTCTGGTCAGAATAATGTTCTGTGTTGCATACATTATAATGCAAGTATTGTAAGAAAGATAATGAGCTTCGACCATGGGTCAGCACATGGAATTATGGCGTAGCCATTAGTGAGATTTGGCTATAAGAGTCTTAGGACTAGCAGCTGATGCTGTTTTTTAGAGGTGATGGAGGATGGGGGGGTGAAAGGAGGAGAGGTGACATTGGTAGTCATGGAAAATGTCATGAACAGTTCAGAGTCAGTGGTTCATCTATTGAGGCTATAGAGGTGGAACTGAGGAATGAGGAAGGGATAACTACATTAATGGAATTATATCATAGACCACTCTATAGTCAACTAGAATTGGAGGAGCAAATTTTTAGAGAGATGGCAGACAATTGCACAAAACATAAAGTTATGAGAGGTGATTTTAACTTTCCACATATTGACTGAGACTCCCATGCAGTCAAAGGGCTGGATGGGTTGTTCAGGAAAGTTTTCTTAATCAATATATATAGAGGTCCCAACCAGAGAGAGCACAATCCTATAATCTACTTTTAGGAAATGAGATGATGGAAATATATGTGAGGAAATACTTTGGGCCTAGTGATCATAATGCTATTAGTTTCATGCACATTCTCCTTGTGACCATATGAATTTCCCCAGATGCTCCAGGTTCCTTCCCCATCCCAAAGCTGTACTCGCAGATCAACCACTATATAATTGCCTTGACTGTTAGTGGGTGGTAACAGAATCGAGGGGAAGGGAAGGAAGATGGTGATTGAGTAGTGAACGGGGGTTGGATAGCGAGTATGGACTCGATGCTCTGAATACTTACTTGGCTTAAGGAAAATATGAAACATATGCTTTTACATTCATAGGGTGTGGGTAAATTATGAGATGCATCCAGATATCCCTTAATGCTGAGACAACCTAGCAGGTTCTAACTGCGTTCAGTATAAAATGTAAAGGGAAGCTTCTGCTCTCATAAGCTTTGCCTACAGCTTGGGGGTGCAGTGAAACATTACACGCGAGTAATTTAAGGCAATGCTGGTGACTGCAAGACTAATATTTTGCATATCTCTAATTCCTGCACTTCATCATTCAGCGCAGGATTAATGATGTGACCACAAAACTGTCAGAATATAAATAAGAAGCAAGCGCCTGCACATTGCAACTAAGTGATAACAATCAGTTATCAGGGACCTTATTGTGTATTGTACAAGGAGATGAATATTCACCGAAATAATTATGCAAATAGCACAAATAAATTTCTATACTTAATGACTGAAACAAATGTTCTCCAGCTGCCAGTGTGAATTACAAATACTTTTATTGATTTGGACTATGTTACACAATCTCCCAGACCAGGAACTTACAGTATGGAAACTATTCCTGCATGCTGTATGATTCAAACTCTTTGTTTATGTAAACAAGATGAACATGCTTCAGATTGCTACCACATACTTTCCAACCACATTTCATTTGCAAGAAGCATAACAACTTTGAACGTTGTCCACCATGCACCGGGGATGAAAGTTGATCACACCAATGCCAAGGAGAGCAGAGGAGGAATGTGTGCTCATGCTTAATAACTTCTGATTACCCATCACTGTGGTTCAATGGTTGCAGGCTTACCTTTAAGAATAGAAAGTTGTGAAATCAAAATCACTCCAAACCTTTAAACACAAGCCTCTAGCCTAACACTCCCAAGGCATGGTCACACCAAGAGCTATGTGGAATTCTGATAAGATGTTAAGCAGGGGTCCTGATGCCAGGAAATAATTGGAGATATTTACTTGGAGGAACTTAAAGCTGACTTTTGTCTCCACTTCAATGGCACTAATGGAGGCAGTGAAATGGTTTCTACCCCTATTCCTTCAGTGACTAGCTATTTAATTTTGCTGACATTGTGAGAGAGATTGTCCTGACTCAAGGACATTCAACTTGGTATCTCATTTCTGTATTCGGTCTTATAATTCTTTGAGATCCAGCCGACAATGTTGGTGAACCCTATGATGTAACCATTCTATAATTCTATGTATTGACAAGACCTGGGCCAAGGTTAGATCATAATAGAACAAACTTGTGTGCCAAACTATGTTGAGGTTAAGAAAGAAGAGTGATGGATATTCTTAAAATCATTAAGATTGATGTCCCTGGAGCTGGAGAAGATATACTCCAGGTTGCTGTGGGAAGGGAAGAAAGAAATAGTTGGGACATTGGTGATGATTCTTGCAGGTGCCAGAGGTAAGTGGTCTGCAAACTGTTGGAGAGGATTCTTAAGGACAGGATTTCTGAGCATTTGGAGAAATGCAAGAATAGTCAGCATGGCCTTGTGATCCTAATTGAGCCTCATGAGCCAAATTGACTTTTTTGAGGAAGTAACAAAAGAAATTGATGGAGGTCATAGATATGATGTATATGAATTCTAGTAAAGAATTTGACAAGGTCCCTCATGGGGTACCCATTCCATTCTCCAAGGGTCACCAGTGATTCCACATCATTATTGATTTCTTTTTCTTCTCAAAAATATAGCCTTGATTAGAGGGAAGGGATTAGATTAGTTTAGTTTAGTTATTTAGGTATTTTTCTTCTTTTATTTTATACCATTATTTTAATATTCTAATAATGGCCCTGCCATGGTTGCACTCATTATGTTTATTACTAGATGGAGTTATTACAAGTCACTATTAATGTAGATATGCACAGTTTATCGCTTGCTCATTTTTCCCCTTTCCTTTCTGGCATGTATTTGCTTGTATACAATTGATTCATTATGTAATTGTCATTTATTATGTATGCATATTCTGACAGACGTTACAAGCCGAGAGGACCCCAAAACCCAGCAGCAATAGATATTCACCAAGATAAATGCTTACTTAAACAAAAGTTGTTTTTAATTATCATTAAACATGAAAACAGGATCAAACTTTATCTTATCACTATTAACTTAACTAACATAACTTAACCCCCTTCTAATTCTGAGTGCATGCGAATGTAATGTGTGTGCAAGTTTAGAAACGTTCTTTGATTCACAGTCCAATCTCACTTCTCATTCCTCCAAGTTTACTGATTGCAGGCAATTCTTATACCGTGCACAGAATCTAACATTTATGAAGTTCACCAGGCTTTGGTAAATGGTTATCGCTCAGGAAGGCGCTTGCCGGTTTTCAGAGAGAGGTTTGTTGATCATTGGACACCCACAACTGATGCCTTTTAATCAGCCACTTCAGTATCTTACTGAAGAAACTTGCCCCATCAGAGTTTTTCAGATGATATCCTCTTTCTTTCAGGTCACAACAGAGATCCTTTTTGTTTCTCTTATTTCAAATGAAACATTAGGCAGCCAGTCCTCTCCTCTTGTATGAGCCACAAGGGCTTTGACCAGGCTGAACTAAGCACTCACAACCCATCTTCAAAATGTTTTTTTCCACAAGCTTTCCAGCTTGTCCTGTTCCAGTCCCAGCTATTGCTGCTGACTGTGAAACTGCAAAACTAATCTCTCTTTCACTTTCTTTCTCTCTCTCTCTCTCTCTCTCTCTCTCTCTCTCCCTCTAAGAGAAAAGCCTGTTTGACTCCCCCTCTGCTTGCAAAAAAAAACCACATAACCCTCTTAGTACAGAAAACAGCACTCCCAGATAGTGGGCTCTGAACCTACTCCGAGTTCTTTCATATGTTACTTTTCAAAACAAAAATCCATTAATGAAGTCTCTTGGACACTCTCCAAAGCTTTTGCAAAGGCTCTTAGAGCTGGCCTGTCTAGCATGAGCAGAGCTCCAATATTTTAAATAAGATCTGTTTTGAAATGTTTGTATGTGACCTACACTAAAAAGCCTTCCCCAAATTATCTCCCAAAAACATATCTATAATTTGTCACAAACTCAATAAAAATATATTAAAAATAGAAATAAAGTAATGAGGCATTGGATCCCCTGGAAACTTGGTAATGTGGATTCAGAATTGGCTTTCCAATAGAAAGCAGAGAGTGGTAGTGGATGGAACATATTCTGCCAGGAGATCAATGACTACTCGAGTTCTTCATAGATCTGTTTCAGGATTCTTGCTCTATGTGATTTTTATAAATGACCTAGATGAAGATACAGAAGGATAGGTCAGTAAGGTTGGAGATGATACAAAGGTTGGAGGAGTTGTAAAGAATGTTGAAGGTTGTCAAGTTTACAAAAGGATATAGACAGGATGCAGATTTGGGCAGAGAAGTGGCAGATGGAGTTCAATCCAGATAAGTGTGAAATGATGTATTTTGGAAGGTCAAACCTGAGGCTGAGTACAGGATCAGTTGATGGGTATTTAACAGTGGGGAATAACAGATTGGCGTAGGGTCCTATCCATATATCTCTCAAGGTTGCCATGCAGGTTATTTTTAAATCTTATTTAAATTTTCACATGTACATTAAAGATTATGCATAGCTTGACTTGTTCAAAATAATAATGATTAATACATTGTGATTTAAATGATTAAACACCTCCCTACTAAATAAATATCAGCCACATAGAAAATAAAAAATAAAAGAAGAGAATATCTGAATATTATTTAAGTAAAATTAAGATTATTAAAACTATCAACTAAGACCAAACATATCTTAATTTTAGGAGTCCGAAGATTCAGGTTGGGTGATTACAACCTAATTTCTGCAATTTGAAAATATGATTTCCAAATCTTTTGAAAAACTTCAAATTTATTGTGTAAATTATATGTAATCTTTTCATACCTATTTCAGTATGCCATCTACCCATTCCCAAATACACATCTGACTTCCAAGTTACTGCCACACATTTTTTAGCTACCACTAGGGCTATTTTAATAAATTCTTTTTGATATTAATTTAATTTCAATTTCACTTCTGTGTCAAAAATATTTCCAAGTAAAAAAAAATGTGGATCTTGAGGAAACTTAACTTTTGTAACTCATTCCAAAAATAAACCAAATTCTATCCAAAAAGGTCTTAATTTTGGACATTCCATGTAGAATGAAAAAAGTACCTATTTCTTTATTACATTTAAAGTATTTATCTGAAAAAATAAAATTTAGTCCATTTAATTTCTGTGGAATAAAATATAATTGATGTAAAAAATTATATTGTACCATTCAGTAATGAACAATAATTGTATTAGTCACATTATCCTGACAAAGTTCTGACCAAGTTCTCTCTTGAATATTTATTTTTAAACCATTCACCCATCTTTGTCTTGACTTATGAATTCCTAGTTTATATATTCCTTTTTGCAAAGTTGTATACATAATTGATTTTTTTGTAATAATTATATCTGTAATTAATCATTCTAAATGAATTTGTTCAGGTAATACCTAATCTGGACCAAAATTGTCTCTTAAATTTGGCCTTTAACTGATAATGAGAAAATATTGTATTATTCTGTATTCTATATTTATTTTTCAATTGTTCAAATGACATTAAAGTTGAACCTTGAAAACAATCTTCTATAGTCTTGATTCTTTTGTTAAGCCAAATATTTAAAAAATATATTTAATTTTAAAGGAATAAGTTGATTCTGATTCAGTATCATTCCTGTTATCAGAAAATTTCTCATTTCCACTTCTAAATGTGCTTTATTCTTTAATTTAAAAAAAATGTTTCAACAAAGGAATATCTTTACCTCCAATAAACAACTTATTATTCCATTTATATATAAAATGCTCTGAATTATCCTCTACTATTTTACTCATTTCTATCTGAATCCATGCTGATTTTTCTCCCTTTTGAAAAAGGTAGAGAGAAATCTCAATTGTGCTGCTCAAAAATAATTTGTAAAATTTGGTAATTGTAGGCCTCCTAATTCAAATTTCCATGTTAATTTTTCTTATGCAACTCTTGCCATTTTTCCTTTCCAAAGTAATTTTCTTACACACTTAGTTCTCTAAAAAAAAATTGATGATATAAATATAGGTAACATTTGAAATAAATATTGAACTCTAGAAAATATATTCATTTTTATACAGTTAACCTTGCTATTTATTTCGATAATACCATCCCTCACCCATACCACATCTCTTAAAGTTCCGAGTTCTACTACATTATCATATTAAAAACTATTGTTATCAACTATTCCAGGTCAAATAGACAAAATAAAAAGAAAATAAATCTTGTAAAGATAGAAAAAAAGAGTAAAAATTCACATAAGCAACATTACTCCTCTCTATGTTAGGAGCAGTGGTTTGTGCCAGAAATGCACTCATGAATTGACAGCTATCAACCCCTCCCTCCCAGCTCTCCCAACATATTGCTACAGTTTATTTACTGAAATAGATCACCCTTTATCAGTTACACATATTGTGCAGGATGTCCTTTAAATTGCATTCTGCTGCTCAGCACTCAGCTCCTCTTCACGACGAATGTCTGGTAGAGAGTCAGCATATTGTTTCACCTTCCTTGGTTCAACAAAGAACTTGTCTTGGCCTTCTGGAATAAAAACCTTCAGGGTTGTTGGATATCTTAAAACAAAAGCATAACCTTGTTTCCACGCTACATTTTTAATTGGATTAAATTTCCTTCTTTTCTTCAGCAATTTAAAACATATCTGAATAAAAAAAAAGATCTCATTTCCATTATATTCTAAAGGTCCTTGGCTTTCCTTTGCTTGTCTTGCTCCCAATTCCAAACCTTCTCTCTTACTTGATAACAAAGGAATTTAACCAGTATCGGATGCGGCTTTTGATCTGGTTGCAGTCGAGGTCTTAGAGCTCGATGTGTTCTTTCTTTCTCGATATCTCCCTCAAATTCTTGTCTCTGAAACTTTGTGGGATGCCATGTTGCAAAAATGATCTAATATCATCTTCTTCATCCCCTTCTTTAAGTCCAACAATTTTTATATTATTTCTTCTACTAAAATTTTCCAAAGAATCCACTTTTTGGGCCAAATGATCTTGAACAGTAGTAAAATTAATTTGCATATTCTCTATCTGATCTTTAATTGAATCAGTTTCAAATTCTGTTCCCTTGACTCTTTCTTTCATCACTTCAAATCTTTTTTACATGTTCTCAACTACTTCCTCTACATGTTTAATTCTAATTTCTGATTTTAGTACTACAATTTGCTTTATTTCCTTCATTTGTCTATACAATTCACGCATATTTAAAGACTTAACAGTTTTATCTCTCCTAACTTTCAGCTGTCTGCTGCCTCTTTCTAATTCTTCTTCTTCTTCTTCTATTTCTGCTTCCTCTGATTACAAAACTGCCTCAGAATCACTAAAATCTGACTCTTCATCTTTTTCTTCTTCTTGTTCAAGCAGTTTATATCTGCTTCCTTTTACTAGCATTGCTCCTGTTTTATGTGTTCTGCGCATGCGTGACTCCTCGTGCATGCGCAGAGACACTTCTTCTTTTGTGACTTCCAACTATTGTTGGAGGTGGCTTGACGTTAGACTGTCTTGAGCCACCTCAGTCGCAAACTTCTTCAAGCAGGTCACTACCTTAGGGTCAGCTCCCGGATGCATCTTCGAGGTAGGCCTCTCTTCTTTATCTTGTTGTAGTTTTTGCTGTTCCTCTCATGAGCCAACAGCTGCTTCTTTGGAGAAATCTTTAGGGTGTTCTCTGTTAGTTTAAATGTCATTTATTTCTTCTTTTTCTTCTATCTCTTTCCTTTTTTTTACATTTTTTAAAACTTTTTTTCCAACCTGGCACTACACCATCACATGATGCCCCTTCCATGCATGTTGAAGGTTTATGAGGTGCTGGGCTTCATTAGTCAGGGGATTGCATTCAAAAGTGGAGAGGTCATGTTGAAACTCTACAAATCTCTGGTGAGACCGCACTTGGAGTATTGTGTTCAGTTCTGATCACCTCATTTTTGGAAGAATATGGAAGCTATGGAGAGTGTGTAAAAGATATTTACCAAGATGTTGTTTTGATTGGAAATAAGTCTTATGAAACAATGATAGCAAAGCTGGGGCTTTTCTCTTTGGAGTGTAAAAGGATGAGAAGCTACAAGCCACAAGATTATGAGAGAATTCTTAACGTGGAGAGCCAGCACCTATAACCCAGGGTGGGAGTAGCAAACACTAGAGGCCATCTAAATAAAGTGAAGGGAGTCATCAGAGGTAAGTTCTCTTTACACAGTGAGTTGTGGGTGCCTGGAATGCCTTGCCATGGTGGTGGTGGTGGTGGCTGAAACATTAGGAGTGTTTAGGAGACTAATATACAGGCACATGGATGGAAGGAAAATGGAGGGTTAAGAAGTAGGAAGAGCTTAGTTTTTTTTTAAATTTAGGTTGGAATATACGAGTCAGCAAAGCATCCAAGGGCTGAAGGGCTTGTTCTGCATGTTCTACGACCCACAACTCACTTGAATGCCTCTGAAATTATGGGGCAATAATGATTGGTCAGCAGTACCCATATAAATGAACAACATTCTTCTTCACATTGCTCCTTCAGTATTTTCTTTGTATTTTGTGACCATGTAATTCCATCCAGTTTCACCCAATCCCCAATTACAATACATTTTTCAGCTTGCCACAAAGGCTTCCCCCAACATCAATTGTTCAAGAAGTTGCTAAGCATGTATCGGTGTTGGCTAGAGACACCATAGAGTCTGCAATAACTCAGCATGCTGAGCAGCATTAGTGGAGGGAAAGAAATCATCAATGTTTGGATTAAAATCTTTTATCACAACTGATGTTTGAACAGGGAGGTAGCTAATATCAGGAGGAAAGGAGTGGGGGTGGGGGTTGAGACAGGGTACTGTTGGAAATTGGTGCATAAGGGAAGAGTGAAGGATAATGAAGAGATAGGGTGAGAGGTGAAGTTGGGTAACAGAGGCAAGAGGTTAATATGTGCCAGATATGAGATAGAAAGAGAAGAGAGGAGAGAGAAGGGAAAAGAGGGGGAGAGATAGGGGGAGAACAGGGAGAAAGGGGGAAAGGGAAGGGAGGGGGGAAAGGGAGGAGAGGGCGAGAGAGAGGGGAGAAAGAGGAGAGGAGAGAGGGAGGGGAGAGAGAGGGGAAAGACTGGTCAGATGAATCAGGTGAAGGTAGGAGTGGGTGGTCGTGGTCTCCTTGTTTGTTAAGTGTGGATAGCTAAAATGTATCCCGTGTGACACTGTATTTTCCTCATACACCATAAATGATCAATTCAAATTCCTTCTACTCTGCCCATGCCCTTTTGTCTGGATTGAAATACACAGCCCAAGGGATTCACAAACCATCAGCTTGGATGGCTTTGCAGTATGATTTTTTTCTTCTCAATTCTCAAATGACATCTGGCATTTGAAACTTTTGTGTCCCCATTTAATACTTAGAAAATTCCCAACTAACTCCCGATAACACAATCAGTACAAAATATGCGAGGAGTCCTTCAGAGAGTATTAGATGCTTACAGATTAAATCAATATGTAGATAACTGAGATAAGTGAAAATTCTTCTGAGAATATAGTGAATAATTAAGTCAGGCCAACTTTCCAAGAAAGTGAAAATTTGTACCTGTGTGTATATGTGCGTGCATGCATGTATGTATGTGTGTATGTCTGTGTTTGTGCATTTTGGTGCCTCTGTATTTGTGTGTCTGTGTATGTTGTGGATATTTCTGTGTGCAACTGAAAGTTATCATAAATGCCAATTTTATGTTCCAGATATGACATTATCATGTCCAATTTTGAAGATTTTATGTTTACATTGAAAATTGAAAAAATCTTCCCCAGAGGCAATAGCTGAAGCAGATCTTAAAATAACATAATTTCTGCACAACACAAGTACATTTTACATTAATTGCCCAATTGCTTTAGATCTCTGTGGTTTTGGTTGGAATCGTGAATGGTAAAAGCTATCAAAATTTTTACCTATTTTAAATGCATCTCAGTCCACTTGGAATTTCAAATCTGTTTTGAATTGTTGTGGTAAAAACTTTGTCGCCAGACTTGCCAAAATATTGAATCGCTATTGTAGTTCCATTCTGATGTTCAGTTCTGTTGGCTTTAATGGAATTAAAAATGGAAGGCGAGTACAAAAGGCAAACAAAAATTACAGCCCATGTTTTGCAGTTGCGATCATGGACAAATTTCTTTGGAGTTAACTGAATAATTTGGAACTTCCTTGATTTGATGTGTCAATATTGTGTGAGTTTATGTAGAAGGTATATTATTGCCATTTAACAAGATTTTTTAAAAATATTTTATTTAACATTTTTTCCATATTTAATTCTTTTCCATGTCCATTTAACTGATTATCTAGTTTGTAACTTATTCCTTTAATGAAAATTCATTAAAAAGAATCACCTAACATAATATCCCAATCTGCTCCCCCAAACCCTAACCCACCCCACACCTTGGAACAAGAGAGAGTTCTAGTGAGAGAGGCACTTTTTTCATACAGAGGGTGTGTATATGGAATGAGCTGCTAGAGCCAATGTTAAAGGTGGGTGCAATTGGAACATTTAAAAGACATTTGGACAGATACAGTGATAGGAAATATTTGGAAGGATATGGACTATTTGGGCTGTAAAACTCTGTGATGCTGCCTTTGGAGTGGGGAAATGCTTCTTAAAATCTTGCTTGAAGGTTCTAGTCTCCAAATGTGATTACTTTTAGAGGAGTTTCTTTTTATATGGGATAATTTGCTCCTGTATGTGATGCCTGAGTAGAAAAAAAACCTATGAGTGTGAGTGCATGTGTACATATGTGTGTGTGTGTGTGTGTGTGTGTGGGTGTTTGTGTGTGTGTTTGTGTGTGTGTGTGCATGTACATTTATTGGCACATATGTATTTACGTGCATGTGTATATCAGGGTGTGTGAATATCCTTGTCTTGTGTTTTCATGTACATACACATGTATATTAGTGTTTGTGTGTGCCTGTGCATATGTGCACGCATACGCGCGCACACACACACACACACACACACACACACACACACACACACACACTCACTCACTCACTCACTCACTCACTCACTCACTCACTCACTCACTCACTCACTCACTCACTCACTCACTCACACACACACACACAAACGTGAATCAGTGTGCATTCAATTTTAATTTAGACATATAGCATGGTAACAGGCCATTTTGGCCCATGAGCCCATGCCACCCAATTAACCTACATCCCCATTACATTTTGAACGGTGGGAGGAAACCGGAGCCCCCAGGGAAAACCCACGCAGATACACAGAAAACGTACAAACTCCTTACTGTGAGCACAGAATTTGAACACTGTTTCCAATCACTGGTGCTGTAACAGAGTTGTGCTAACCCCTAAGCTAGCCATGCCACCCCTAATGTGTTTGTGTATGCATGCATGTGTACATCAGTGTGTGTGTGTGCACATGTGTGTGTGTGTGTGTGTGTATGTATGTGTGTGTGTGTGTGTGTGTGTGTGTGTGTGTGTGTTTATGTGTGCGCACGTGCACACCAATCCTGTCAGTTCTTCAAAAGGTTGTTAAAAGTTTAGCAAAAATACTTTGCTGCAGTAACTTGAGCAACATCAAATCGAGAAAAATAAATCTTGACATTTAGTTCCAGAATCCTTCATTAAAACACACTTGCACAAAGGCCTAAAATTGAACAGTGTTTAACTCTCCCACATCAATGCCTGTGTTCACAACAGTGAGGTAGTTATTAAATACACAGCTATAACTCAAGCTCATCTAAAACTCTGTTTCTCTGCCCTAATTCTATCCAAATTTGGATTTTGTGATCTACATTGGCAATGCCTTATTCTAAAATTCTCAAGATCTTGTTTTCATATTGTTCTTTACATTCCTTCTTCATACCTTTAATCTCTTCCAGTCCTATAAAGCCCCCAGTACCTCATTCTGTCTGAACCCTAAACACTGAAAAATTTTCCCTTAATATTTTGGCCTTTCTCCTGCTTTCAAGAGCTGCTTGAAAAGACAATTTTCTGCTCCAAACTTTGAACAACTGATTGAATATTTAATGTAGTTTGGAGTCAATTTTTTTTTCTTGTTCATTGACAGACATCTGGGTCAAATCAGAAAGTTTTTCCAATGTTAAAATCACAAAACACATAAAAGGTGTTACCTAATTTCCATATTTGGCTTTAACCTCATGTTGTCACAAGATATATCTTTGGCATCAGTTATTAATTTAGTTTTATTGACCAAATGTGGTTTGGAAGCATTGTTTTAGTACAAGGTAACACTAGCTGAGATTAAAATATGCATAATATCCAGTTAATTCCAGAGTTTCCCTAATTAATCCAAATGTATTTTTTACATAATGCTTCCTTACTTTAGATGAGGATTTGAACAGGGTGTGTGAACATCCTTGTCTTGTGTTTTCATGTACATACACATGTATATTAGTGTTTGTGTGTGCTTCTGCCAAGTGGATATTTTTGATCCAAAGTATAGTTTTGTTTGCATTGAGGCACTTCCTGAATTGACATAGAACCTGCTTCAGATGTAGACCCGCAAAGGCACACAAATATAACAAATCGTGGTATTAATACATAAGCAATGCAGCAGAAATCTTGATCCAAATGTATCATCTCCAGTTAAATTACCATGTTGAGGTTTGATGATTGATTTTTATACGTGATTTTAAAGACTGCAGAGTAATAGAAGGACCAAGAGCTTTATCAAATGTGTGGGATGGAGGCACTGATGGCAAGGCCAGCATTATTGCTCATCTCTAATTACCCTTAAGAAGGAGGTGGAAAACTTTCTTCTTGAACTGCTATAGTTCTGTTAAAGGCATTCCACAGTTCTGTTGAGGAGGGAGTTCCAGGATTTAGACAGTGACAATGAAGACACAGTAATGTATTTCTAAACCAGAGTAATGTGGGAGTCAGAGAAGAGCAAAAACACAGAACTCATAGCGTCCATAGAAAAATTACCCATGTGTTACATAGTCAGGATAATGTGAACTATTTTGTAACTGCATAAGAATACACCCTTCTCCTCTGCAGTTGCATTTTTAAAATACCTGTGAATGCTCAATTGCACTTCTGCTGAAACTTATTAAATGATTCAACAATGTCTTCAGCCTCCCCGTCCATCACTGGGTGAACTACTGTTCCTCCAGCCATTTTTTTCAGTAATGCTTTTTTTTTCTTCTTCCCTTTCATATTTCAGTGACTTACAATCGATCGTATGCCTTTATTCTTGTTCTCTTATACTGCTGCCACCATGTTATGTCTCTGTTTTACTTGGTAGGCTTCTTAAATACCTTAGAAACTTTACTTACTGATGTCTTCCACCATCTCAGGACACTGTTCACACACACACACACACACACACACACACACACACACACACACACACACACACACACACACACACACACACACACACACACACACACACACACACACACACACACACACACACATATATACATATGCCCTACAGTGGGGCACTACAGTTATTACAGTGAGAAGAGTGTATTCTTCAGCAGTTACAAAATAGTTCACATTACCCTGACTATATAACACCATGTTTCAGGCCTGAGCCCTTGTTCAAGGTCTGAAAAAAGTAGGCAGGGGCCTGTATTAAAAAGGTTGGTGAAAATAGATAAATGGGAGGGGGAAGAGTACAGATCAACACAGTGGATATAATAAGAGGACAGAGGAGAAGAAAGTTGAAAATTGATTGGGGAGAAGGGGGGGGTTGGTTATTGATTCTGTGAAAGAAGACAGAGGGAAAGGGAGGAGAGAGAGAGAGAGAGAGAGAGAGAGAGAGAGAGAGAGAGAGAGAGAGAGTCAGAGCTAGAGGAAAGGAGACATATGGAAAGATGGGAGGTGGGGGCTAACAGATGCTGGAGCGGTCAATGTTAATGCCATCCATTTGGAGGGTGCACAGACCGAATATAAAATGTGTTTTTCCAATTTGCGAGTGGTCACAGTCTGGCAGTGCATGAGACATGGCAGAATGTCAGCAAGGGAATAGAGCAAGGAATTGAAATGAGTTGACACCAGGAGATCCACCCTATTGCAGCAGACAGAGCCAAGGTGCTCAATGAAGCAATTTCCCAGTCTGTGTCCAGTCTCATCACTATAGAGGAGAAGACCACAATAGGAACACAGGATACAGTAGATGACCTCTGCAGATTCACATGAAGTTCTGATTTACTTGCAAGGACTTGTGGTCCCAAGTGATGATGAAGGAAGAGGTTTGGGCACAAATGGAGCATTTTCTGCAATAAGAAGGGAACATATCAAGAGGGTGATTATCGGGAAGCAATGTCTAGACAAAATAGTCCTGGAAGGAGCAGTCCCTGTGAAAAACAAAGAGGGGAGGGGAGAGGAACATGTGTTGGTAATGGAATCATGTTGTAGGTAGCAGAAATTGCAAAAGTTTTTTTTAAGTGTTTGTGGTCTCAGAGGTAAGTGCCAAGTGGATGATTGGTGAGAAAGGAGGAGTGGAAGAAGGAGTCACAGAGGGAACAGTCCCAGCAAATGGAGAAGAAGGGAAGATGTGTCTGGTGGTGGGATCACACAGTAGATGATGGAAATGGTGGAGGATGTAGAGACTATAGGGGTGGTAGGTATCAACAAGGGGAATCCTGTCCTTGTGGAAACAGAGGGGACCCAGGCAGAGAGCTGGAAATGGACGATATTGGTTGGGTGGAAGGTGAGGACAAGGGGAGTCCTGTCCTTGTTATTTGTGGGCATAGAATGATCAGGGAAAAACTGCACGTAATGGAGGATATTTGTGGAATAGCAGGTGAGGACAGTGGGAATCCTGTCCTTGTGGACTGTGGAGATGGAAGGGGCCAGGACAGAAATGCAGACCATGGAAGATGGGGGCAGAATTGGAGAAGAATCCAAAGGTGATGCTTTTCTTAATCACCTGCTGCTCTTTTCCTCCTTGGCAGGGGGATGTCATGGGTTTGGGAGGTGCTGTCAGATATGTCTATGCAGTGCATTTTGAACATGGTTCACATAGAAGTCACTGAGCATTATGACTGAAGGGAATTAATTTTTAGCTACTTTGAACTGGGTAGAATAGAGTTTGCTGAATGAGCTGGCCTTGTGCAGGCAAGCAGAGAGCATTTCATCACAGACCTAACTAGGAGATGGTGGAACGGCAGGCATTGCTGCTTGCACTCCATTACTGATAGTCAGTTCGACTGAAGACAGTGCTCAGAGGGTCTGCAAAGTCTAATCCACGAGCAGCTACACCCCACCAGAGACCAAAGGCAGATGTCTAGACCTACATTTATTATTTAGGACACTGAATAAAGAAATTATCCAAGCTCCTTTCTTTTTGCTGAGAACTTTGTGCTGCCAGTCCCTCTCAAAAATTTTGACAACTACTGGAGTCATCAGGCAAGGACGTAGCCGTCCACCCAACAGATTTTTGCTTTGGAAACCACTCTCCCACTACTAACACATGAAAAATGAAAGTGAAAACAAAAAGTTAGGTTGTATCTGTGTAAAGAGAAACAGAGTTAATGCTTCAAGTCCAGGACATGATGTCAGATGAAGAACTAACACCAGTTTCAAAAGGAAAATTTACAGAGCAGACTGAGCTCACCCTTTCGAGGTATTCAGCAGCTTTTTACAGAATCCGTCTACAAATATAAATTAGGAGTTTATGTTCCCCTGGGTGTAGAAGATAACAGATATGATTACAGATGAGCAAATGAATTATGAGAGGGAATGGATCAGTCAAACCCTTGAGTCTGCACAAACTATGCCCCATCTAATTGTAACTTTATTTCTGCTTACCCACCATAATTTTGCACTCCCTTTTTTACCAAGCATCCATATTTCACTGCCTTAAAAAATATGGAAAGAATCTTTGAGGAAGGGATTTTCAAGTTCAAGTTTATGTTTATTTGTCATTTTGTCATATAATTGTATAAGTACAATCCGATGAAACAGTGTTCTCCAATCCTTGGCGCAACACACTGCAAAGCCACATACAGACATAACACACATACATACAAATGATACATATGCACAATATGTATATACAAATATTATAATAAATAAATATTATTGTTAAATAAAAAAATGAGTCCTGAAGTGTTTGTATGAACAGTTCATCAGTTGTTCATTTGCCTGTGGGGAGAAGCTATTTCTCAGCCTGGTGGTTCTGGCACTGATATTCCTGTATCTATTTCATGAAGGGAGTAGATGGAAGATGCTGTGTGTGTGGTGGTAGGGAGTCCTCACTGATTTTCTGAGCCCTCTTTAGACAACAATCCCGGTAATTTCTAAGGAATATCACCAAACTTACTAACCCATCCCTCCACTTCTACATCCAGGTCATTTATAAAAATCATGAAGAGTAAGGGCCCCAGGACAGATCCCTGAAGAACACGACTGGTCACCAACCTCCATGCAGAATATGGCCCATCTTCAACCACTCTTTGCCTTCTGTGGGCAAGCCATTTCCAGATCCACAAAGCAATATTCCCTTGGATTGTATGCCTCCTTACTTACTCAATAAGCCTTGCATAGCCATCTTATTAAATACCTTGCTGAAATCCATCTACACTACATCTACTGCTCTTCTTTCATCAATGTGTTTTGCCACATCCGCAAAAAAAATTCAATCAGGTTCATAAGGCACAATCTGCCCTTGACAAAGCCATGTTGATTATTCCTAATCATATTAAACCTCTCCAAATGTTCATAAATCCTGTCTCTCAGGATCTTCTCCATTAAATTACCAACCACTGAAGTATAACTGAAGACTCACTGGTATAATTTCCTGAGCTATCGCTACTGCCTTTCTTGAATATATGAACAAAATCCGCAACCCTGCAATCTTCCAGTACATCTCCTGTCCCCATTGATAACTCAAAGATCATCTCCAGAGGTTCAGCAACATCCTCCCTCACTTCCCACAGTACCCTGAGGTACATCACATCCGGTCCTGGCGACTTATCCAACTTGATGCTTTCCAAAAGCTCCAGCACATCCTCTCTCAATATCTACATACTCTAGCTTTTCAGTCTGCTGCAAGTCATCACTACAATCACGAAGATCCTTTCCCATAATGAATACTGAAGTAAAGTATTCATCAAGTACCTCTCTTATTTCCTCCAGTTCCATACACACTTTCCCACTGCCACACTTGATAGGTCCAATTCTTTCATGTCTTATCCTCTTGCTCTTGTTCTTCACATGCTTTGGGGGAGGTGGGGGGGGGGGGTTCTTAATCCTGCCTGCCAAGGCCTTCTTATGGCGCATTCTGGCTCTCCTAATTTCCTTTTTAAACTCTTTCCTGTTAGCCTTATAATCTTCTAGATCTCTAACATTATCTGGCTATCTGAACTTTTTGTAAGTTTTTATTCTCTTCTTGCCTTTGTACACCATACTTCCTGTACCCTACCATAACTTCATTGTCTTATTGGAGACCGATGAAGAACTTCACACAAATATCCCCTGAAAATTTGCCACATTGGTTCCGCACTTTTTCCTGAGAAGATCTGTTCCCAATTTAAGCTTCCAGTTTCCTGCCTGATAGCCTCATAATTCTCCTTATTCCAATTGAACATTATTTTTCTAACTTGCCTGTTCCTATCTCTTGCCAATGCTATTGTAAAGGAGATACAATTACGATCACTATCTCCATAATGCTCTCCCACTGACACCTGACCAGGTTAATTTCCCAATACCAAATCAAGTACAGATTCTCCTCTTAAAGACGTATCTGTATATTATGTCAAAAAACCTAACTCCACCCCATCTAAACCCCTTGCTCTAGGGAGATGCCAATCAATATATGGGAAGTTTAAATTTCCCATAATGAAAACTCTTATCATTACATCTTTTCTGTTTCCCAAACTCCTCCTCAATATCTCTGTTCCTATTGGGTGGCCAATAAAAAAAAAACACCCAGTAAAGTTATTGATCCCTTCCTTTTCCTAATCTCCACCTACAGAGACTCTGTAGACAATCCTTCTTTGACATCCACCTTTTCTGTAGCCCTGTCACTATCTCTGATTAACAGTGGCACTCCCCCACCTCTTTTGCCTTCCTCTGAAACATCTAAAACCTTGAACTTGAAGTAACCAATCCTGTTCCTGAGCTATCCAGGTCTCCATAATAGAAAGCACATCATAGCTCCAAGTATTAATCCATGTTCTTAGCTCATCCACTTTGTTCACAATATTTTTTACATTAAAATAGACAAATCTCAAACCATCTGTCTGAGTATGTCCCTTCCCTATCACCTACTTATCCTCCCTCCCACACTGTAAGACAATTTACAGTTGCCAATTAATATATCGACCTGCTCAACTTTGGGATGTGGGAGGTAACTGAAGCAGCTGGAGGAAGCCCACACAATTAAACAGAGAATGTCTACACATATATAACACCAGAAATCAGGATGGAACCAGGTCGCTGACACTAGTAGCTCAACTAGTTGTGCCAATGTACCTCAATGAATGATGAGTCCAAGACTAACACAATGCTCCAAGGTGTTTAATCTGATGAATGATCAATAGTAATTTTAGGGCGGCACGTTTCATGTAGTAGTTAGTGCCATGTTAGTACAGCACTAGCGACTCAGGTTCAAATCTGACTCTGTCTGTGAGGAGTTTGTACCTTCTTCCCATGTTGGCATGAGTTTTCTCCAGATGCTCCAGTTTTCTCCCCCCTTCAAAACATACAGGGATTGTAGGTTGGTGTATTGGGGGGGGGGGGGGCACAGACCCATGGGCTGGAAAGACCTGTTACTGTGTTCTATGTCTAAATTTAAATTTATTCTGGGTTGGGTCTGTTCTGCAATATGCTCACTCCATGAGAAATACATCTGACATTCAATGGCCGGCCTATCGGTTTCAGCTCAGCAACACCAATTAGTGCCAGAATCAAAGCAAACAATCAGAGTTTCACAGAAGGGCTATCAAACTACATTTGTTGCTTTGCTAGGTCATGAATCTGTTGGGTTAGGGATCTGAAAGCTCCCAGTGGAGACTTAAAGGAGGAGAGAGAGGTGTGGAGCTTCAGAAAGTGTATCCCAAGGCTGAGCTGAAAGCATGATTGTCAGTTGTGGAGCAATGGAAGCTGGGGATAAAGAAAGACAGGAACTAGAGGGGTGTAGAAATCTTACATCATAGAATATTAGGAGTGGGTTGCAGGGACAGGAAGGGGTGAGAACATTTTGGTACCAGTAAAGAAGTATGAAAATGTTATAATCACAGTGTTGCCTCAGCAAGAGCATGTGTATGTCAATAAGCACAGGAGGTAAAGGCAAGTTGAGTTAAATGTGGAGAGAAGATGCTCTCAAACTCATGGAGAATAGAGTGAGAAGGTCATGGTGGAAGCAATAGAATCCCTGTGGTGGGATTTCATGGCATTAACAGCCCAGGCAGTTTCTCATCTTGGAATTTCATAATCAAACCAAGTTTCAGTCCCAAGCCCTTGCAAAAGCTCTTCAGCAACTCAAAGACAAAGTATTTTGCCACATCAGCCATTTTTTAGTTCAACATGAAAGAGAATAGCTAATACACAGCAAGCAACAATGCCATCAACAATCACTGATCTTCTTTTATGTTCTATAGGTGCTCTGCTTCTCTGCTGGGTAGACTTTATAGTATATACAGGAAACTTGCACAGATACAGACTTCACATTCAGCAATAGATTGTGATTCTACCTGCCACCAAATAAAACTCCTTCTGCTCACAGTTTGTGCTCTGGGAAGAACATATAAGATTCAGTAAATAAAATTGTGTTGAGCTCATAAACTTTTATGTCATCTGTGCAGATAATTAATTTTCTCTGTGGCAGGAAAGACAAAAGAAAGATGGTAATGGAATTTTTTTTTTTCTGAAACTATCTTCAGGATGTCTGAAGGAGCTTTGTATCCACAGATACAATGAGAAATTTGTATTGTGAGCAGTCCATCTAGTCAACCCTTAGTGCAGCAGTTAAAAACACAGTACAGATTTGAAGAGTTAACTAATCATACTCTAGACAGTTATTCCTTGACTTACAACCTATGCGACTTACGTCCATCTGTACATACGACCAAAAAATGTTTAAATACTGCACAGGTAGTACTCTTCTTTGGCCCTTCTGAGAGGCCGAAGTCACTGCTCCTGCCAGGAGCCCAAGGTGGTACCGGTTAACTAGGGGCATCAGTATCACCTCACAACCTATGTTCTGATTTGCAACAAGTGCAGATTGCCCTTGCTCTCTCTCGTTCTTCAATGTCTCTCTCTCCCTCCCCAGTGACGGAAATCTGCGCATGAGTTCCAAGTCAACTCTTTTTAAAGATATTGTTGCGTCCGTCAAAGCACGTTTCCTTGACATCATGAGAGAAAAAATATAAAATTTACGTGATGACGGTGAAGATCGGGCTTATCAGTGGAAAATAACTCCTTCCGCGAGAGCTGGCTGGTGGCTAATCTCTTATGAGTGCTGGCCTTGGTGGCTGCCATGTTGTATTTGACAAACTATAACAGGAATACAGGGCAATTCTGATATACGTCCATTCTGAGATACGACCAGTCAGCCAGAACAGAACATGGACGTATGTTGAGGAGTACCTGTAATTCTTTGCTGTGTCTTTATTGATGTACGGTGGATTGGTTCACGACCTGGAATCCTCACAAACGGAATGTTTTCCATTCTATCTCAGTGCACACGACAATAAATTTGAAGCTTTTGTTTCATTAACAAGTAACCATGCTTCAAAGGTATACCATTGGATGTAAAGCTCTTTGGGACAACCTAAAAGGTTTTTGAAAGAAATTAATTGCATTCTTTCTCTTGCATTTTATGCAATGGAAAGAATTTATTCTATAGACACAACATTTAAAGTGTGCATGGTAAGATCGCATAAACAGAGGAACGAGGTGACACTCAGGCAATGAAAATCAAAAATAAAACTGCAAATGTTCAAAATCTGAAATAAGAATAGAAAAAGCTAGAGATGCACATGTTTTCAGGCCAAAGACTCTTCTCTCACTTTCTGTAGATGTTCTCTGAGGTGCTGAGTGTTTCCAACTTTTTCTACTTTGGTTAATGACCAACTCTAAGAAATTTTGAATGAAGGAGAAATACTGATTAAATTACCATCTTTCAAGAGCATTGTAAAAGGGTTTATGACTATTCAGGTCATGAATTTGTCTTAAAACATATCCAAGTTAGACTCCTCCAGGAATGCACTTTCAGAAGTAAAGGCTAAATAGACAAGGTTTAGAGCAATGAAACAACTTAACATTGTGCCCATTTAATTAAATTGGAACAAGATACATATATGTGTGCATAACAAGGCTGTGTTCAGCTTTTATTTTTCAAAGTTGTTCCAATTCAGGATGTTGGGATTGTACAGGACAATCAGCTGATCTGTCAGGAGAATTGAAAATGAAAGAGAATGATGAAGAACTATAAAAATGTCAATGATCTTGAATTTAGAGAATACTACAGAAAATGAGGCCTTTAAGAAAGGCCTTGAAAGGAGATAGGATGAGTAGATTTTATAAGAGTTCTTGGGATAGGAAATGTCCCAACATCAATGGGGCAACCGTAATGGACTTTACTGGTCATGCAATGTTATGGGATGTCCTGAAGTTGTGAAAGGAATATTATATGTATGTCTCGATGTGCTTAAATGGCTTGCTATATTACCTGCACTACCAACCTTATTGCAGCAGAGACGTTTACCTCTTTCATTTTTACCTTTCGTTTTCCTTTTTTCCATGTTTTGAATAAGAGGGCACAACTTTGGGACTGGAGGGTGTCCGCTCACCACAGAAATGAGGAGGAATTTTTTTCATGCAGTGGGTTGTATGGAATTTCTGTGGAATTTGTTGCCACAGGCACTTGTTGGAGGCCAAACCATTGGGTGTATTTAAGGCAGAGATTGATATGTTCTTGATTACCCAGAGCATCAAAGGTTATGGGGAGAAGACCCGGAGGTAGGGATGAGTGGGAAAATGAATCAGCTCTTGATTAAATGGAGCAGATTCAATACACTGAATTCAATGGGCTGAATAGCCTGTTTCTTCTTCCCCTCCTCTATTTTTCCCCTTTCCCTCAAATTCATTCAGTCATACCAACAACTAGTCACTGACTCACACACCCACTCCTTTCATCCTTGCCTATTTCACTAATTATTTTCACTCCCTCATTGACCATTTCCTTTACTTACTTAATCACCTTTCCTTATTCCCTAACTCTCAACTACCTCATTCTTTCTTTATTTTTGCACTTCATTCCTCACCTGCTCATTCCTCTCTCTTCCCTCAATGCCACACCCACTCATTCCTTCACTCCCTCTTTCCCTCACTCCTCCACTCAGTCTGTCACTCAGTCTTTCCTTTCCTCTCTCATACTGAGAGATAAGGACTCCATCAGGAGCACATTTATGAGGCTGATAAGCCAGTATTCTTTATCACATTGCTATGAATAACAACCACCTTCTTACGAGAATTGCTTCACGGCAGGCAGCAATGGGAGATTCGATAACAAGTAACAAAAGGCCACAACAAATCATATTATTAAACTGCAACATTGAAAGTGTTGAGTTTGAACATAAAGCATGCAGTTTTGTGACCATTGTAAAATGGTAATTTATTAGTGTAATAAAATCATATGAAATTCTGAAATCATATTAATCATTACAGGGGTTCAAGCTACAGCAGGGAGGGTGAAATATTCTGTGCAGGCAAAAGGATAAACAGATAACAGCAGTGGTATTTTGTGTTGTGATTTCTGTTCCAATCTATAGTCAACTCATTAAATAAGTAATTATCTAATTAAGGTTCAGAACTAAAGGAACAAATCTAAAAGTGCAATATTGCCAATCTGGAACAAGTTAGCAAGAATGTAGTTCATTAAAAAAAACTGTTGCTGGAAATACCTGGTACACTATTGAGTGAAGGCTGCATTAAGTTTGAGAGTTCATTCTCATAAGTACAATTTGCCTACCGCAGCAACAGGTCTACAGCAGATGCCATCTCATTAGCTCTTCACAAAACCCGAAAACACCTGATGAACAAAGGTACATATTGACTACAGCTCAGCATTTAACATCATCATCCCCTCAAAACTAATCAGCAAATTCCAAGACCTGGGCTTCGTTACACCACTCTGCAATTGGACTTCCTCACCTCCAGACCCAGTCAGTGCAGATTGGCAAAAATATCTCCTCCGCAATCTCCATCAGTACTAGAACACCAGAGGGATATATACTTATCCCCTGCTTTACACCTATAACTATGTGGCTCGGACAACGATACCATATAGAAATTTGCTAATTATACCATTGTAGTGGGTTGTTTGAAGAGGGTGATGAGTCAGAATACAGGATAGAGATTCAAACCTTTCCCAAATGGTATATTAACAACCACCTCTCACTCAATGTCACATGACCAAAGAACTGAATTTACACTTCAGGAAAGAAAAACCAGAGATATATGATCCAGTGTTCATTGAAGGATCAGAGGTGGAGAGGATGAGGAAATTTAAATTCCTGGAGTCACTAGTTCAGAGGACCTGTCCTGGATCCACCATAATAATGCTATTGGGAAGAAAACACGTCAGCACCTCTAATTCCTCAGGAGTTTGCAGCAGTTTGGTATGTCATCAGAAAGCTCCGCAAATTTACGTGGATGTATAATGGAATGTGCATTGACTGGCTGCATCATGACTTGGTATGGGGCACCAATACCTCTAAGTGAAACATCCTGCAAAATGTGGTGGACTCAGCCCAGTATATCACGAACAAAACTTGCCCGCCATCGAGAACAACTACATGGATCGTTGTCATTGGAGAGCAGCACAATTTATCAAGGACCCACACAACCTAGGACATGCTTTGTTCTTGCTGTTGCCATCAGAAAGGAGGTACACATGCCACAGGATTTATGCAACCAGCTTCAGGAATAGTTGCTACCCCTCAACTATTAGACTCTTGACAACAGACTCATTCAGAGACTCATTCGATGACTCGCACTTTGCTAGAAATTCTGCCTGGGCTGCAAAAAAATATCTCAGGTTGTATGTGATGACATTTACAGTATTCTGACAATAAATCTGAATTTTGATCTGAATGTTGAACGATATAGAGATGTATGAAAATGCTTACTTGCTGCAGTCGCACAGCACCATCTACAATAGTATAAATTAAATAACCACAGTATGCTCCTTCATCCAATCCTGTAACACACTGTGCTTTTCCAATTCAGTTTCCAGTACTTTTACCATATCCTTCAAACCTACATTGGTGGGGATACAAGTGCCCAAACACTAATCTCTGCAATTCAATTCACTTCTGAAGCATATTAATATGTATGTATGAAATTACATAGTGTGTGTGTGTCTGTGTGTGTGTGTGTGTGTGTCTGTGTGTGTGTGTGTGTGTGTGTGTGTGTGTGTGTGTGTGTGTGTGTGTGTGTGTGTGCGCGCGTGCACGTGCATGTGTGATAATAACATCACAATACATGTGACATGTAATTGCGGTTGTCCGCACTGAAAGAGGGCACATGTTCTGGAGATATCCATGGCCATTTGAGTCATTTACAGCATTGCTCACTGTACCATAGCATTTTCTCGCTCAGATATTGCTACGTCTCTATTCTCCATGTTTGATTACTCATGCAAGGGTCAGATTTAGTTAACCAATGCTTTTCATGTAGCACCTTGGAATGCTGTACTACCAGAAAGGTGCTGTACAAACTGCTGATTCACACACCAATTATCAATTTGAGATTGCTTGTTTATTCTAGCTGTCACTTCCATAATGTGCAGGGAAAGAAAATCAATCCAAATAGGCCAATGACTTTAAAATAACATCAAGAACTATGGACTTCCCTTGAGCCTGGGGCAGCTGCAACAATTGCACTCCAAATGTTCCAATGCCAGGCTCTTTCTCCATAGATCTGCCAATTATTTTCCTTCAACTGTCTCTTCACTCCTTTCCTGAAGACTCTGATTAATTCTGCATCCATTGGCTTAACCATGAACTTCAGATTATCACCATCATGCATAAAACAGCTGTCCATGCTTATACATTTTTACCTCAAATTTTAAATATGTCTCCTGGTCGTGAACCAGTTCATCAATGGAAACATCTGAAATATTTAATATAAAACTGAGCAGCTCTAATTCTGCAAAGATAAAAATAAAAGGTACCTTCTGCTTCTGAAGAAAAATCATTGTTTCATTTGGATCACTGATATTTCCTCTGTAGTGAAAGGCAAATTGGAGGAAATCATCGTTCATTCCAATGCAAAACCAGCATTCAATTTTATCCATAACTTACATTACAATTAATCACAGAATTGAGTCAAAGAGCCCTGTCTCTTCATTCCATCCTGACCTACCTGTGCTATGACTCAACATATCTGTAAAGTTGTTGGAAATACTGCACACCGTATAAACAAGTTTCTTTATTAATCTCAGTGAAAGGAATGTAAGAGAGTTAACTGGTTAATAATCTTGGCGTTCTCAGCCTTTAGAAGATTTGAGGAGAAACATGCAGAATGATGTAAAGTTGTGCAAAGGAAGTAATGAGAGTTCTGATACTAATTAGATTGATTTTCTGGCATCCATCAGAGCAGTGACCCTGCACAGTTTGTTTTTTTGGCACTTCAAATGATGAAGACCATATCAGACAGCTGAATTTGAAGGTGGAGCAATGTGGATTCAGCCTGGTGGAATGAAAGTAAAAGTCAGACCAATGAACAAAGGGTTACCATGAAATGCAAACCTTTGCAATTCCATTTCATTTCAATAATTTTTGTACCTACTCATTAAACAAGGAATCTTACTCCTAACTACCAGTCTATTCCAGTTTCTTTGCAGTGGCAACTTCATCAGGATATTCTGCCTTGGGCCATAAACAGCTGGGGTGAATTTGTCCAGCAAGAAGTTATGAGCAGAGGATGCCTGTATTCAAGCACTTTCCTCTATTTACTGTGCTTTTGATGGACAAATTACTTTCACTGAGCTGCCATTTCATTCTGCCCTCTTTAATATACCCTTGTATTCAATGCCCTAAGCAATGAAAGCAAGCTCCCAAATGCTCTTTTCATTATTCTCTGTACTTCACCACTAACAGCTGCAGCTTGTACCATCTATAGGATGCACTGTAACAACTCATCTAGACTCCTTAGACTGATCCTTCCAAACTCATGATCTCTACCATCACCTTGAAATTGCCCTTTAAGTCACACACCATTGATAAAGCACCCTGGTTTCGTCGACTGTCAAAATAATTGAAACACCTTGTATGTCAGGAATATTCAAGAACTGTTAACAATTAACCAAACAAATATGTTTTTTTTAAATATATATACGTGAAGTTAAAAAAGTGAACGTTCTCAAATTCTCTACCTTAGAGAGTTTTGTGGAAGCTGAATCATTGGGGTTGAGACATTATTGATAAATTTATGAAAGATCAGGGAAATTAGAGCTTTATGTAACTGCTGGATAAATAGGGCTTTAGGCCTGAGTCAGATCAGCCATGATCCCATTGAACTGTGGTGAAGGATTGAGGTTCCAAGTGGCCTCTTCCTGCTCCTATTCTGTTTGTTTTTTTTCTTTTGTGGACTTGTGACGATGAATATTTTGGCACATTTTACTTGGTCGTTGACATTGTATCTTACAGCATGGACAGCATCTCTGCACAATTCTCTTTCTAAGAAGATTATTGATCATGATCAGCATTGAACTACCTGATGTAGTTCAATAACTCCAGAGATCCAAGCTTCATTCACTTCCAGTGGAAGTGTGCACTAATCTGCTTCAGGATGCTGTGCAAGTTGCATCACACAAAACTGCAGTGGTACATTTACAGAAATCCAATTTGTGATGTGTGTTCTGTCACCCTCATTGGATCGACAGATTAATAGTTCAATGAAACAATTAAAGCAATGGAACTGTTTATATGCTGGCTATCTTTGGCACATTTGTTTGAAAAACAACAGAGCCAAAAATAATGTTTCCTTCCACAGTAACCATCTGCCCATTCAGTTCTTGGAACAGGCTGAATACACATTCACAACCAGTACAATCACTATAATCAAGATTCATCATTGAGGCCTCAGAAAGGATGCTGGATGGTAATTGTTCCATCGCTGTCAGGCACACAGGTGCGATGTGCATGAAATGAATGCATGCTTAGGACAAATCTGCTTGAACCAAGGGCAGTCAAGCCTTTTACACTTACAACCAGCAGTTGTCATGGTGCCAACATGACAAAGGTTTGGCTGGAAAATGTTGGCATTTCAGATTATGGATCATTCTGCATGGAAATTGGCCCTTCAGCTCACTGTCTATGCTGACCGTTAAGCAACCACCCACACCAATCCTACATAAGACCATCCATCTTGCAGGTCTTTGAAACCAAAGCATCTAGAGGAAAACAACACAGTCACAGGGCAGTGGATGGCGAACAGAAAACACGAATACTCATCAATGATGCTGAAGAAGTACACATTGCAGTGCAAAGAGGGTAGGGGTCCTTTGATATTGATACTCAGTCGTTCAAAGGGGTGGGTGGCCTTTATCAACTGTCTGGCTGATAGAAGTGCGGTTTGCACTCTGTGCAGACCTGGCAGTTTTTGGTCATTGATCTGATCTCCTCAATAGAGTAAAGCTGATTGCGAACTTTGACAAACTGAAAGAACCTGGTGTCTCCAAGGTGACAGAGATCATTGTGGAGGGCTTGTAAGTGGTCAATTGTAATAGGCTTGTAAATGGCACAGGTTCCACAAGATAGAGCATTGGAGGCTCACTGAGTTTCTGGGCTGGTTCAAGATATTGTAATTGTAGTAGAAAGTTCAATTCTCCACCTCAATATCTTGTCATTTTTGATTTTACCTCGCTGATGGTTATTGAACATGAATACAACTACACGCTGGTCAAGATAAATCGTTTGCAGGACAGGTAGTGTCTCCAGTACAGTAGTGCCTCGACAATGGATTGGGCCTCCTTCTTTACAGAGGAGTGCTGAATTTTGGGGCCCTGGAGAGTGCAGGAAAAGAAAGTGATGATTAAGTGGAGCAGACAGGGTAAAGTCGGATGTATCACTCTCCAAATGGAATGGGTGGATTCATCCACAGCCTTGGCAATATCTGCAATATCGGGCCTCTGGTATTAGAAGAAAAGAGGTGGATTTAACAAGGGGGAGCCTCATAGTTGGGGACCCACTGGTCATAGTAAGAGAAAAAGCCCAGGCACCTTTTCTGGGCTTTAAGGCTATAGGGGAGGGGAAGAACCAAAAATGGGCACATGTGGTCAGAGTCAGGGCCAATGACACCATTCTCAACAGCACAGCTAAGGATGGAAAGGCAAGTTGTGCGAAATATGCATTTATCTTTATTGTACTTGAGGTTAAGGAGTATGGTGGGCTGGAGGAATTTTTGGAGGTTGGCATCATGGTCCTGCAGGTCATGGCCACAGATGATGACATTGTCCAGATATGGGAATGTGGCTGCAGCTCATACTGGTCTGCCATTTGGTCCATCTCCCACTGGAAGATTGAAACTCTATTGGTGATGCCAAAGGGGACACTCAGGAAATGAAAGAGGCAGCCATCTGCCTTAAAACCAGTATATTGGTGGTCCTCTGAGCCAATAGTATGCCAACTTTAGCTTGATGGTGGAGAATACACAATATTCTGTGATTTAGTTCACCATGTCAGATACATGGGAGGGGGGTCAGGTACATGTCCAGCTGTGTGTACCTATTAATGGTCTAACTGGATGCGAATGTGTATTCAGAATGTTCCAAGAACTGAATGGGCAGATGGTTACTATGGAATGAAACATTATTTTTGGCTCTGTCATTTTTCAAATAAATGTGACAAAAATAGCCAGCATATAAACATTTCCATAACCATTCGATAACCATTCTACTTTTCTCCCTGTTCCTCACCACCACCACTACTTGTGCTCTCCAAGGGCTGGTGCTGACATCAATGATCCCCTCATTAAGTAGCCACTGCACCTCTGCCCTAATAAACCCCCTATCCCCGACACTGTTTGTGGTGACAGGTTTACAGCTGAGGGTGAGGTTGGTAAACAGTGGTGATTTTGAAGGTGGAGAGTCTACAAGTCATGGGCACTGGTCGGTGAAGGAGGGGAGGCTGAGGGGTAGTTGCTGGTAGAGCACAATGGGTGGTTTAAAAACAGCTGGTTACAGTCAATGAGGGGGATGGGGCCCATCATACTCCAGCTTCACGCTTTTAAGGTGTCATTGAATGTCTAGTCCCAGAAGTAGATAGTACATAGCTGCGACATCAGTGGGAGTTTGAAGTCTTCATAGTCCGTGCCCTGCACGGTCAGGGTTATTACACAGTACCCACAGACATCAGCCATATAGGACTTGGTTGAGTGGCTTTACCATGAGGGTTGCACCATGTTGGGATCAATGAAGTTCTCCATGCTCTCACTATCAAACAGGTAACTCGTCCTGTTGTCATTTACCTGAATACGAGTTGATGAGGACTATTTTGGTTCAGCGTGATGGAGGCCAATATCGGGTTGCTGCTCGTCGATGCAGTGGAGCATTCGTGTGTTTGGACGGAAGATGGCAGCATCCACGATGGCATCCCCCATGACTCATACATGGTGCTGCTGGTTCCTAGGGCTGATGGTGACCAAGACAGCTGCTCCGATGGCCCACCTGAAGCACTACTGGGTAGAGGTGGTTTGAGTCTACACACCTTTGCGAAGTCCCTCTTCTTCCCGCAGCTGGAGAAAACCACATCTTTCGCTGGGCAGCGTTTTCTTGGGTGTTTGCCCAGGCCACAGAAGTAGTATTTCGGGTATTCACGGGTACAGTGACTGTGGTCCAATCGCTGATGGGACATGGCAATTGTGGTGTTTGGTGCTTGTGGAGTATGGCTTTCATGGTTGGATCACTGGTGGAATGTGATGATGGTGGTGCATGCCAAGTTAACGGCACCTGGGGCAACCACAAGGTAGTCCCATTATTGGCCGAGTAGGCCTCCATGTTCTGAAGGGCCACCTCCAGTGTGCCTGTCAATTCAATCACACTCCACAGACTGAGCCACTTTGCTCTAGTAGTCTCTGGCAGATGTAATTGGACCTGATGTCTGTGACATAGGCGATTCTAATCAGGTCCTCTGTGTTCTCTGCTGCCTTCATGGTATTGCATTCGCAGGCCTGTCCAAGGATTCACAGGCCCAGAGCTACTCTGTGCTCATTTTCCCTGGTCGCTGCTTTCGGGGTCACCAGGAGATGTCTTGCATAGATCTCATTTACTTTCCTCAGGTACTGGCCTTCCAAGATGTCCATCGCCTTCAGATATGACACTGCATCCCTGATCATCGAGTACATCAAGGGACCGACCCAGGAGTGCCGTACCTGTAGTTTGTCATTCATAGCCATCTCTAATTAGGTCTTCCGTGTTCTCCGCAGCCATCACAGCCTTGCATTCGCCCGTCCAATGGTTCGCAGGGCACAAAGGTACTCAGTGCTTGATTTCCCAGACTGCAGTTTTTGGGACACCAGGAGATATTGTGTAGACCTCATTTACCTTCCTCAGGTTCTGGCCTTTCAAGATGTCCATCACCTTCGGATACGACATAGTGTTCCTGATCATTGAGTACACCAGGGACCTGACCTAGGAGTGCAGTACCTGTAGTTTGTCATTCTCTGATTGAGCAATGGCTAATGGTGCCTGCAGGAACGCCTTGAAGCAACACAGCCAGAGTTCGAAGTTGGTGGAGGCCTCAGATGATTGAGAGTCAAATTCCAGCTTCTCCGGCTTCAGGATCTGGTCCATTGTCTAAGGTTATTGTGAATAAAATTGATGCACCATCAATAACTCCAAAAGACTGGAAGTTATGCAAAACTGACAGGCTTTCATTCACAATAGAATGGAGGCACTTCCATACTGGTTGACTGTCCTGAACTGGGCAAGGAGCTGAGGAACAGTCATCTTTATTCAGGAGTCTGTGGGTGGAGCCACAGGTAGTCAGCCAGTGGGTGTGCCCCGACCGATAAACATACAGACAGTGGTTTACCACGCTGCCCTTCACAACTCTTCAGGTGGAATGTTGCAGAAAACCTGTGTGACGAAAATTCCCCTTTCAGATCTCCAAATTTCGCACCTTGGAACAGAATTATTGAATTGAATTGTACACAAGATACAGTGAAAAAAATTGTTTTGTGTGATAACCAGGTAAGTCATCCTATGCTTGAATACAACAGGTAGTGAAAAAAAAGGCTTTATTCCATGGAGTGCAGGGGGATGGGAGTGATCTCATCATGAGAGGAATAGATCGAGTGAATGTAAAGAATTTTTTTTTTTTGTCCAGACTAGGGGAATCAGCAAAAAGAGGACATAGATTTATGTGGAGGGGACCGAGGTTTAACAGTAATCTGTGGGTTAGCAGAGGATGGTGGATGCATTGAATAGGTTGCTGGTGGAGGTGGTTGGGGCAGATACTATTGGAAATATTTAAGAAGACATTGGAAAGATACATGGATAGGATGGGTATAGAGCAGTGGTTCTCAATTATTTTTCTCCCATTCACATACCACCATAGGTGCTCTGTGGTTAGTAAGGGATTATTTAAGGTGGTATGTGGCTGGGAATAAAAAAGGTTGAGAACCACTGGTTTAGAGTGATAAAGGCCAAAAATAGGCAGGTGGGACGAGTGTAGGTGGGGCATTTCAGTGTTGACAAATTGAGCCTATTTCCATGCTCTCTGACTCGACTAAATGTGCAGACTGTCGTCTTATAGAGAAAATGATCAGTTCAAACACTGAAAGCATGATTTTACTCTGATAGCAGCAGGAAACAAACTATTCTTGTATCTGTGGTGCCATCTTGGTTTATACACAACCACCATGCGGAAAAAGATTTTTAATATCAATGCTATCCTTTCCCCTCAGTATTTTATTTCCCCCTCTGTCTCCTCCACTCCAGGGAAAATGGATATTTTTATTAATACTAATCATTTTCATGATTTAAATCACCTTAAATAATTTCTAGATGTGTCTGAGTACCAAAGGGATTTTAAAATTATAAATATATCTCGTGAAGTTTTGACAGGAGGCCAAGCTCCACCTCCTAGCTTTCCTTCTTCTTCACCGAAGGCTGCCAAGGCCTTCTCGGGGGGTTTGACCTCTGGGTAACAGCCGAGTTACTACTCTGGCCTCACTGCACCATACTACCCAGTCCCCAAGCCCTCCCACCACTGGCTGAAGAAGGTATTAGTGAGCAGTAAATGTAGACAGCAGATGGATCATCCATCCCTGAAGAATTCAATGCAAGGCAAAGTGATAGATTCTCTAAAAATGTACAATTGAATCAATTAGAGAAAAGTTGCTGGATGTCTGAAATTAACGTGTCGCTTGCAAACCCTCCCTCTTCACTTACGCAGGTAGGTTCGAGTGGCCTGAGTTCAATCCCAACCTCCAGTGGCCTCTGCGTAGATCTTGCATGTTCTCCCTCAAATGGGTTTGCTTGTTCTTCCCGTGACTGCTTGGGTTTCTTCCAGGTGGTCCAGTTTCCATCCTCATCCTAAAGATAAGCTGATCAGCGGTCAATCGCCCATGTAAGTTGCATCATGTGTAGGTGAGTGGTAGTATCCTGGGGGTGTGAATGCAGGGAGAATGAAATGGGTTATGGTAAGATCGGTGCAAAAATGGATGCTTCAGCATCAGTGAAGTCCACCAAACAACCTTTTTCAATGCTATGACAAATGTTGCAAAAAGAGCCACTATAATTCATTTAATGTTCTGTTTGCAATATTCTCTTGGTATGTTGAAAACTACTCACTAAATAAGTTATAAGAAGATGTAACTGCACTTCAGATGCTAATTAAAAACAGGACCTCCCCCTGCTGTTCAAGCTGTTGTCTATACTTCAACCTAAAAACAAAGATATCAATTCAAACCCATTTTTGCTTGCAGGAGCCGATGTTGGTGGCACCTGTAGTGCTGCGAACATATTTCATTCTGTCAGTAAATTAACATTCTCCGAGACTAGGATGGAAGATATTTTCTTGCACTGCTCCCTGCGGTGAAGTGACAGTATTTTTGTTTCCATTTTTGGTAATAAATGCATCATATTGTTCCTTGCCTCATTGGTGCTGACAGCAAAATCCTTGCAGCAAATGATGTGTTTGAGTCTAAAATATTTTCCCTGGGGCTCCAGTTTCAAGGCTTGCCTTGAAATTGAAGCTTAATGTCATGTCAAGATCTTCTAAGGATGATACAGCTGGTTGCATCGTTCCAGGATTGAACGAACATTCAATAAAATTCAGAATAGCCTTGAGTGTAAGCAGAGAATGGATTCACTATTTGGAAAGATTGTTGTAAGCTGAATAAATCTTCACAGCATTTCTTAGTGTCAAATAGGAAGCTTCTTTTCTCCTCAAACTTAAGCATTTTGATATTTACTCAAAAAGTAAACTTCGATTCAAACTTTTGCCAGTGATGATTAAAATGAAAACATCTTCTGACTTTGGTCAGCTTTCTCACTGACCTGAACCACTTAACTCGGTGTCACTCCCAGAGTATTCCCCACACTCATTTGCAAATGTGTCAAGTTTTGACAGAACAAGGAATCACATTGAAGTGATCTTGGTGCCGCAAACTGAGAATTTTAACTGCATTTGAAACAGTTGACAATGGAAAATAAAGTTCGGGGTATGCACATGAGATTAAGGTGAACACTAAAGTAGCATAAGGAAGATTTTTAAAAATATAAAAGTTTATACTTTAAAACATCCAAAGAAAATACAATCAAAACATGTGACTTTCATTTTTAGGATATTAAGCCGTAATTAAAGAAAGTAAGACTTGTGTTTTTAAGCAACTTTCATATTTCTTTCGGTTTGTGCTTAACTACTTCAGAGCCAATGAAATACTTCTGAACTAAATACAGAAAGTACTTCGAATATTCAGATTGCCAGGCAGCATCAGTAGTGAATGACTACTGAATGACCCTCAATGCCAGCACGGTTAACATAGTAGTTGGTGCAACAATATAACAGTGCAGTGACCCAGCTTCAAATCTGGCACTGTCTGTAAGGAGTTTGTACATTCTCCCTATGCCTGCGTGGGTTTCCTTTGGGTGCTCTAGTTTCCCTTCCACCCTTCAAAAAAATGTATGTAGGTTGTAGGTTAATTGGAGTATTTGGGTAAAGCGGGCTTGTGAGCTGGAGGGACCTGTTGCCGTGCTGTGTCTAAATTAAATTAAAATTAAATAGAGCTGTCCTGACAAAAAGCATTGACCTGAAATATTAATATTTTTTCACCTTAGATGCTGCTGGAACTGCTGACTGTTTTATCCAGCATTTGCATTCACAATACTTCTGTATTGAAATAACATAGGAGAAAGCACAGCCAAATTGTGCTCAGCCCAGCCCGACAAACAAAAATGTGATAAAGTCCATCATTGTGATATGGGAACAATATTGAGCAGGACATAAAAGTAATCTCATAGCTCTCAGAATAATGACAATGGATCTTTTACTTCCAAATGGGTTCAATGAATCATATGAAAATCAGCTGCACGGTGTTCCCCTGGTACCACATGCGAGAGTCATCGTAAGTCCTTTTCACACTGACAACCCTCCTGGGAAGCAGGAAAACTTAGCGGGCATGCTGCACCATTGGAGCCTTTCCCACCAGTATCAGCAACCTGGCATTTTAAGCGGTGGGGGGGGTCCCACCTCCAGCGGTGACAATGCGAGAGCAAGTGTCAGAGCCCGGATGAATTTACCATGCTCTGTCGGGTTGGGACGTTTCACACCATGCAATTACTAGGAACAGACCCATTAAATTAGCCGGTTAACCCACATGGAAGCAGCGGCAAGACTTTTGTCCTGATGTTGTTGGATTGAGGCTTGAACTCTCAAATTTCTGGGAATAAAAGAACAAAAGTGGACAAGACAGAGGACTACCACGATCTCACAGATGGCAGGCTCCAGGAGCCGTTTCAATAGAAACGGTGCAGCACAGATGCCCAAGCAGCCCTTCCCAACTGTGAAAGAGGTCTCTGATTGCACCTATTTTCCTTCTTTCCCCTCCCCCCTCCCCTGTATTTGTCAATGTGTCTTAATCACCATTTGGAAGCTTTCTGAGGTAGTGCAATCTAAACCTCAACATCCTGAGTACAAGAACACTTACAGAGAGTGAAATTTCCCTTTTGTCAATTGGAGTTGAATGAGTCTTGAAGTTGAAGCTGATATTATTGACAGGCAAGCATTTGAAGTACAGTTCAGACAGTTTTAAGATGTGAAGAAATGCACCAAGCAGAAAAATAACAGTATGTCAGCTTGGTGAACAATAATGACATGACAAATTGTAAGCAGACTCCTTAATCAATTGCTGTGTCTAACACCAGCACAGTCCATAACTGTCACTCTTGTGATGGGTAATGATAAAAGAGTTTCCATGATGACAATATCATACTTCTGACAACAGTTGGCTGAGGCAGTTAGCTGCAGAGTTTCATAGCTTTAACTATTGACATTAAATAAACAGATGGCTTTAATAGGATTTCAAATCTGTGCTCTATTTTAATGCTGGCTCTAATTTCTAAACATCCAATAGTGTTTGAAAATCCAAAATCTACAAAGGCTGAAAATCTGAATTAAACCAAAGAATATAAGAAAGAGGAGCAGAAGTAGGCCGTCAGTCTCAGTCTCTCAAACTTGCTCCACTGTTAAATGGAATAATGGCTAATCTGGCCCCGGACTCAGTTTTACTTGCCTCCTCTTCCCTATTACCCTTAATTTTCCTGATGTTCAAAGATCTATTTTATATAGGAACTACTCGGCAGTTCAAACAGCTTTTTTGGAGAGAGAAAACAGAGTGACTCTTCAGTTCTTATGAAAGGTCACTGACCTGAAATGTTAACTCTGCATCTCTCTCCACATTAACCCACTGAGAATTTGCTGTTTTTAACCTAAATACAGTGATACCCCTGGGTATCTGCCGCCAACGGATGGATGCTGGATAACTGAATTTTCCCGTTGCTTGAGATTGCATGTTGTGTGATTGGCGAACTAACCGCCAGGGGGTGCCAATTTTAAACCAGTATTTTTTACATATTTATGTTCCACGATTTTTTCTGGTGGTTGCTTGAGGCTGCCGGTGGCTTGAATTCTGCATAACAGGGGTTTTACTGTAGTATGGTCTCCTCATTCATCAGAATATATAAGCATTTAGTTACACGTGCCTCCTCCTTCATTCATCATGGCTGATGCTTTAATTCAACACCACACTCCTGTAAAAACCTTGATTCCTGTAAGACCCAGAACTACATCAATCTATCTTGAATGAAACATGAAAGTCTGCAGGCATAATGACTGAAGAAAAAATACGATGCTGGCAAAACTCAGCAGGTTACACAGCAAACTTTATGTAGCAAAGATAAAGATACAAAACCAATGTTTCAGCTTGAGCCTTTCATCAAAGTATGAGCAAAATGTTGGAAGGGGGCAGGAGGAGTAACACAGGCTCACAGGCAAGAGTATAAAGAAGGGAGGCCCCATGAGAAAACAGAGGCGGAGTGGATAGCTCTGTGAATGGAGAGGGAAGAGGCTGGAGAACTGGAGGAAAGAAGACAGAGGATAGGGAAAAGAGGGAGAAGAGGGAGTGGTTTAGCAGAAACCAGATATCAGTGTTAATGCCATCCAGCTGGAGAGTGCCCAGAGGGAATATTTGGTGTTGCTCCTCCAATTTGCAGGTGGCCTTAGTTTGACAATGCATGAGACCATTGACAGATATTTCAGTGAGGGAGTGGGGCACAGAATTGAAATCATTGACCCCTGGGAGATTGCAGTCATTGATGCAGACAGAGCGAAGGTGCTCAGCGAAGCAATCTCCTAGTCTATGTCCAGTCTCTTTGATGTAAAGGAGGCTGCAAGGGGAGCACTGGATGAAGTAGATGACTTCTACAGATTCACAAGTGGAGTATTACCTCACTTGGAAGCATTGTTTGGGACCCCGAATGGTGATGAGGGAGGAGGTGTGGGTGCAAATGTGGCACTTCCTGCAGTCACAAGGAGGGTGCCAAAGGGGCAATTGATGGGAAGGGATGTGGACGAGCAAGTGACAGAAGGAATGATTCCTATGGAAGGTGGAGAGGGGAAGATGTATCTGGTGGTTGAATCATGTGATAGGCCACTGAAATTAAGGAGGCTATTATGTTGGATGTGGAAGCTGGTGGAGTGGTACATGAGGACAAGGGGATTCCTGTTCATATTGCATCTAGGGGTGGAGGGCCCAGGGAAGATGTGCAGGAAATGGAGGAGATGCAGGTAAGGGCTGAGTTGATGGTGGTAGAGGGAAAGCCATGTTTTTTTTTTGTCTGTCTTCTTAAATACATCCAGAATCAACCTTCTTAGGTCAATAATTCTAGAGTTATCACCTCTTGGGCAAAGGGATAATTTAAGCATTTTGAGTAGTTGCTTTCCTGTTGCAAGTAATTGAATTCAATTCAAGAAACAGTGTCAACACCACACCTGGGAAAGTTAAAATCCAAGCAATCAAATACATCAGAATTGTTTTTAAAATGCAATTGTTACCAAGAAACTACCAATTTGTCATCAAAACTAGTCCAGTTTTAAATGCAATTGTTACCAAGAAACTGCAAGTTTGTCATCAAAGTTAATCCAATTCACAGGCATTCATCACTGAGAGGAATTCTGCCATCCTTACCTGTACATAACTAACTCCAGACCCACCAAGTCAAGCCAAGTCACGTCAACTTCATTGTCATCTAATTGTACAATTACAACCTGATGAATCAGCATTCTCCGGTTGTCAGTACAAAACATGCGGACATAACACACATACAAACAATACATATGCAGGACAAGTATTTCATCTAAATAAATAAATAGATAGATAGATGGATAGATGGATAGATGGATAGATAGATAGATAGATAGATGAATAAATAGGTGGAAACAAATAAATAGATAAATAGATAGAGAGATAGGTGGATACTTAAATAAATAAATAGATGGATAAATAAATAGACATTGTTTTATACATATGAGAGTCATGGATGGTTATTGTGAGCGGTTCATTTGGCTGTTCAGCAGTCTCACTACTTGTGGGAAGAAGCTGTTGTCAGCCTGGTGGTGCTGGCTCTGATACTCCTACATCCCTTTTCTGATGGGAGCAGCTGAAAGATGCTGTGTGTAGGGTGGAAGGGGTCTTCAATGATTTTGTTCACCCTCTTCAGACATCATTCCTGGTAGATCACGTAAATGGAGGGGAGGGAGACTCCAGTGATCCTCTCTGCCACACTTTCGGTGGATTGACCTCCCCTCCCATTTTTTTTGCAGCAACTATTGTGATGCAGCTGGTCAGGATGCTGTCAATAGAGCTCTTGTAGAAGGTTGACAAAATGGTGGCCGGTAACCTAGATCGCTTCAGTCTTCTCAGGAAATGCAGTCACTGTTGTGCCTTCCTGACAAGTGAGGCGATGTTGTGTGTCCATGATAAGTCATTAGTTAAGTGAACTCCAAGGAACTTGGTGCTTTCCACTCTCTCTACTACAGAGTTGGGCAATGTAGTGGAGGGTGGCTGTTCTTGGTCCTCCTGAAGACCACAATAATCTCCTTTATCGTCCACATTGAGACTCAATTTCACACCATTTCATGAGATTTTCACCTCTTCTCTTTAGTGCAGATCATCATTATTGCTGATATGGCCAACTACTGTTGAGTCATCTGAAAACTTGATAACACATTTGGAGATGGATCTGGCAATGTAGTCGGGAGTCAGTAGCTTGAACATGAGTGGGCTGAACACACAGTCCTGAGGTGTGCCAATGCTTAGCATAATGGTGCTTGACAATCTGCTACCAACCCGAATAGACTGTGGCCTTTCTGTTAGGAAGTCCAGGATCCAGTTACAGAGAGGAGTGTTGAGTCCAACGTGAATAGTCTTAACCACTTCCTCAATTCAGGAGTAATTTGGGATGAACATTGAATGTCGGCACCAACCTTGATATTCACATGTTAGGAATGAATAAATAAGATAAAATTTAGTTGCCCAACTCATTAACTTCAACTTTGTTGAACACCTGGGGATCCAGGAGACTGCAGATACTGCAATGATGCATGGACTCCACCCAAAGCAAGGACAATTATTTCCCTCACCCGACAGAGGCAGCTCAACTGTTGAGTACCTCCAGCAGTTTATTTTTTTGCTCAGTTCTCCACTGATAATGATGAGCAAATGAGTTCAACACATAGGTGACACTATATTGAATGTTCCTAAAGCAAATGAGGACAGATTTCTATGCAAATGCACATTTTGGTCCGTGAAACCTACTGACATCCTCATGAATTTCACATCTCAAGTCCTTTTATCAGTTCCAGCAGTTTGTAAACTTTAAGGTTTACTGTCAAGCAAATGTTTCTCATCTCTAACTTCCCCAATGTATTTTTAAATAAAAAGCATTAGGAAATTAGGAATTTCAGAGACAAGATTGATTGTAACCAAACTGTTGTGGGAATGAATAAATGATTTCATAATATGCAAGAGATTTAAGAAGTTCACTGAACCATAGAACACTGTTAAATCTATCACTCGGGCAACATCCATTTAAGTGCTGGTGGAGAAGAAATTCCAAGTCATAAAATATTAATTGCCTAATCAGTGAAACAATTTGCTTTTCTATGTCTTAATATAGCAAAGCATCTCCAGATTCTACTTATGATGTAAAGCCTGATAAGTAAATAACAAAGCAAGTGTTTTGTTCAAAGAGTCAGGCTTTAGAGAAAAAGAATCAAAATGAATTGGAAAGGAAGAAAGGTAAAGGGAGAATTCTCCAGTTTGAGGTTCTGGATTGCATGGAGTGGTGAAGTGGTTTAATGTGGGCATGTTGTCATCCAGAGTCAGATTTGGAAAGATTATTAAGATGGAGAAGGTTACATAGTAAATGGTGAATTCAAGAACAGTTTCTTTCCAACAGCTATCAGCCTCTTGAACTTCCCCTTTTCACACTAATCATATACTGCTCCTTCACTATGAAAGGATTGTCTTCGCTTGGCAAAGTATTTTTTTGCATAAGGATAATTGTGAACATTTATTATCAATCTATTATTATACAGTATTTATTATCTTTTTAAATGCAATTAAGTATACTCTTCTAATTTTTAATTTGCTGTTTATGTTGCTTTTTTATACCAACTACCTGCTCAACTGCAACAAGTTATAATTTTTGTGCATTTGTCCATTGTTCAATGTACATGACAATCAACTCAGTACTCAAATCCAAGAGGGCTTTAAAAATGAGGGGGATTTTGAAGTGGAGGGGCTACAAAAGTAGGAGTCAATGCAGTCAGTGAGCTCAGGAATGATGTGTGTTAGGACACCATTTAGCAGAATAGGATGAGTTTCAGACTGTAAAAGGAGGGGATACTGGTGAGGACTCCGATGAAATAGTCGAGACAAGAGACCCTAATCACAGATGAGCTGAAGTGGTCAGCTGATGTTACTGGTGGATGTACATAGTTGGAGTAAGGGAGGCTCAACCTATGATCAATCATCACATCAAGGCTGCGAACTTGCTGCATGAAATGAATTTATTGACTTTGTCTAATGTTGCTCATAGTTTTGTTCATCCAGTTCAATTAATTAAGTGTGTTCATAATTATTACACATGGATTGAATGAAAATGACTGTGTGCTGTGTTGAAAATTCTGTTGTAACTTACTATTTCTGCTTTACTTAATGTTAGTTTTAATATGTCAATAAAAATTGCTGATCATCAGAAAATTATATTTATATTGAAATGTTTCTTCTTTCTTTGGCTTGGCTTCGCGGACGAAGATTTATGGAGGGGGTAAAAAGTCCACGTCAGCTGCAGGCTCGTTTGTGGCTGACCAGTCCGATGCGGGACAGGCAGACACGATTGCAGCGGTTGCAAGGGAAAATTGGTTGGTTGGGGTTGGGTGTTGGGTTTTTCCTCCTTTGCCTTTTGTCAGTGAGGTGGGCTCTGCGGTCTTCTTCAAAGGAGGCTGCTGCCCGCCAAACTGTGAGGCGCCAAGATGCACGGTTTGAGGCGTTATCAGCCCACTGGCGGTGGTCAATGTGGCAGGCACCAAGAGATTTCTTTAGGCAGTCCTTGTACCTTTTCTTTGGTGCACCTCTGTCACGGTGGCCAGTGGAGAGCTCGCCATATAATACGATCTTGGGAAGGCGATGGTCCTCCATTCTGGAGACGTGACCCATCCAGCGCAGCTGTTAAATCATCATTAAAACTCATAGCATTTACTAATAGCAGAGTAATGAACTCCTTTTTTGAAACATTCTGAGCTGCAGAAATAGACAATAGGTCATCAATATGAAAAGTTAAATCTGCATCACCCTCTGCAAAATAAACTCCCTAAACAAGAAAATCTGCAGACACTGGGTTCAAGTGCAATACACACATGACCTGGAGTGATCTGCTGAGTTTCTCGAGCACAGAGGTGCATTGCCTTCTGTGCATTGCCTTCTCTACAAATGCTTCCTGACTTTTTGTATGTTTGCTCTGTGTGTTGTGGCCATCTGTGTGTGCACCTGTGTGTTCACTAACACAATATATGCATGTGTGACATGTGTGTGTGTGTGTGTGTGTGTGTGTGTGTGTGTGTGTGTGTGTGTGTTTATGATGCTAGTGAGTGTGTGCATTTAGGGAGATTGGGGAGCTAAATAAATGCTGCTTGTACGCTGTCATGGATGGGTTTAAAAGATCCCACAGGATTTCACCAAGAACAGGGTAGTTTTACCTGCTGCCCAGGGCTGTTTTTTTGCATAAACCAGCTTTTATGATCACGTTTGCAGAATCTTTCTGTGAGCACATTGACTATTGTATTGTTTACAGTAGAGAAATCACTTGCAAGTACTTTTAGGATCCTAAAGTCTTTTAGGACCTGATGCAGGTTTCTATTTTTTTGAAAATGAGTAATACCACACAGATCTGAGATTTCCAAAACATGTTCCTTTGATGCTGGGTGTCATATGTTGGCAAATAATTTAAAACAGAATCAGTTGCAGCATAAATATATTTTTTGTTTAAATCTTGCAGTGGGTAGGACAAGGCAAGTTATCCATTTCTGTCATTCATCTAAGTTGATCAACAATATAGCTTTGCATGTCAGAAACCTTTCAAGAATCTGTTTGGGATAATTTCCCAGTTTATACATCAAAAAATTGGATTGTTTCATTCACTTCAACAGTCAGTTTTCAGATTTTTCTTAGTTGTAATGGTATTTGATACACACAGACCTAATATTGCATGCCCACACATATACTCACACGTGTACACATGGATACATTCACATACACATTTGCATGCAAGCACTATGCACAAGTGCATAGTGTTACAGTGTCACGCACAGCCACAAACCAATATGATCAGAGATCTCTTCCTCATTCAGCCTGCTTCTGTTTGTTATCCACAGCTATTGGACCTAACAGCATCACTGTTGTATTCAAAACAATCAAAATAGACTACAGAAAATGCAACATGACCTACCAGTGATGCTCAATCACAAACATTTTTTTCTGACTGCGAATCACATTAACCAGTCACTGCTTCAGGAGGATAAAATATGCAAATCATCTTATTGATAATATTTTAACCTAGAGTTAGAAACATCTTGTCAAACTCTTTCTTTGCAGTCAGTATTATCGTTAATTTTACGATGACAATATGCATTAATCTTCACTAATGAAGGAGTTGATTTTGAGCCTGAAATAATTACATGGAACCAGATGTGAAAGAATTATCACTTTTCACTCATTTTTTGATGTAATTAGCAATCACTACATTTAAAGAATAGCAAATGGCCCAAACTAAATTTTCAATTCTGATTCAGGAACATGTTTCACATTTATATATTCTTTGAGAAAGGATTGCTTCTTTTCATCTAGTCGGTGTTTTATGTAAATTAAATGTCAAACATAATAACACAGAAAACATAAATTATCTTTTGGGTCATGATAAAACAAAGTGTCAACAGCTTGTGGCATAATTTTCAAGGATAATAACAATATTCATTTTGCACACAGCTTCATACTTTGGGGTAGGAAAGACTTTTTTTTCCCCCTTTACTGTGGACTTGTAGACACAGAGCACTTTGTAAGATACTTTACCCTGTTGAAATTGAAATTTCATTTTATAGCATGAACTTAGCGCAAATCACACTTGTCCAAAATTACAATTTTCAGAGTTTTCCTCCAATATATAGGACATTTATCACTTCAAGGGCAATGGCAACACTGTAGAATCAAAGATTTTGAATGTATTTAGAATGTTTCACTTTCTCAAGTTTGCCCTAAAATTCTTCAGCCAATCAATTGCCACCCATTTCAATTCCCTGCACCATTTCGATTCTGACGTGTCTGTCCATGGTTTCTTGCACTGCTAGACTGAGACCAGCCACAAAATGGAGGAAAAACACCTGATCTTCCATCTAGGCACCCTCCAAGCAGAGGACATTTACATCTACTTCTCCAGATTCTGTTAGAACCACCTGCCCCCCCGCCCCCCACCATCTTCTTCTTTCTAGTCCTCTCGGTCTCTCTCTTTTCCTGCCTTCCCTTTCCCTCTGTCTCCTTTCACAGACCCAAAATCAATTCTCACCTTTCTGCTTATTTCCCTTTCCCATTCTTCCCATTTTCTTTACCAGTCTTTAATTCAGATGTTTGTCTTCTTTTGCTCGTACCTGGAATAAAGACTCAGACCTTAACGTTGGTAATATATCTTTACCTCCTATGGATTCTGCGAGTCCGGCTGATTTCCTCCAGCATTTCTTGTTTTGGTTCACGTTTGAAACCCAGTTGCTATTGGTTACTTACTGGCAAGCAATATGTGCACAGAAAGATCCAACAAACATTTATATGATCATTTTAGAATGGTATTGGCCTAAGGATCAATTCTGCCAAACAGTTTCTCACCAACTTGTCCACCTGAGTTGCCACTTTCAGACACCCTGTACTGACAATAACCACACCAGCAGTGCGAGTATAAGACAGCTTTAATAAACTAATATGTACACTAAGAGGTCTTGTCTCTCTGCAAGACGAACCTGGAAGGCTAGACTATAGCTCTGGACTGCTTTATATACAAGGTCACTGGGATGACCCCTGGTGACCCAGTGGTGTAATTACATATCACTACACACCTCTTGATCTCTCTCTCTATTCTACAACATTCCCCAGGGCCCTGCAATTTCCTGCATGAGTTTGCCTTATCCAGAGTACAGCAGCTCACACTTTTCATTTGCCATTTGCCAATCATCGACCCACCTTTGTAACTGATCTAGATCCTGTTGAAAACATAGCTATACTTCCTCCCATCATATTACACCACCAGTTGCAGTATCTTTCTCACATTTACTTATTATAGGAACTATCCTTCTGTTCAGATTGTTAATATTGGTGACAAGGAAAACCAGAGGTGTACGATCCAGTGATCATTGGGGTGGAGGTTGAGTAAACTTAAGTTCTTGGGAGTCACCATGTTGGAGGTTCTTTCCTGGATCCAAGACACCAATGGCATCATTAAAAAAGCACGTCAGTGCCTCTTCTTCTTCAAGACTTTGCGGAGATTTGGTAAGACACTAGAAGCCCTGGTAAATTTCTACAAATACATGGTGGAAAGTGTGCAGAGTGGCTGCATTATGGTCTGGTATGGGGACACCAATACCCCTGAAAGGAAAGGCCTCCAAAAGGTAGTGAACACAGCCGAAGACATCACTGGCAAAACTCTCCCCACCATATATAACATCTATGGGGAACACTGCCATCAAAGAGCAGCAGCAATCATCAAAGATCCACATCACCCAGCACATGCTCTATTCTCACTGCTGACATTAGGAAAGAGATCCAAGTGCCACAAAACCCATACTACCAGATGCAGGAATAGTTGTTTCCACTCCACCATCAGATTTTTCACAACAAACTCAGTCAGGGACTCTTTTAAGCCCTCTTACTTGTGCACTTTATAGATTTTTATTAATTCTCTCTGTACTGTAGAGTCAGTTTATTTACTTTCATTATCTGTTTATAGTTCTTTATTTGTTTACATGTATACGCTGTGTACAGTTTTTTTTTGCACTACCAATAAGTGGTAATTCTGCCTCATCTGCATGAAAAAAGAATGTGATATCACGTGTGTACTCTGACAATAAATCTGAATCTCAATCTGTATCTGAAACAACTGTGGACCCACAACTGACCCTTGCAGTGCACCAATGATACAGACATGCAATCACAACATCCTTCCAGTACCATCCTCTCCTTCCACTTTGAATCCATTTCTATGTATTCTTATATTTTTGCAGTGTATTTCACAACCTCAAAGCACCCAGTGAAGTATTTTTAAAATCTAGGAAATTTATGATAAATCACCGTGGTAAAGGCTGATGACTTTTTAAGTAAAATCAGCTCATTCTTTCTGTTTTCATTGGAACTGGCCATTTCTGCCTGCCGTCATTTTAGCTCAGTTTTCGTTTTTCTTTCTCCCTTTGTTTTTCTGTTTTATTTTGTCTACTCTGGTCTGAAGGGCACACCCCAGAGTCTCACCATTAGCAAAACGTAACACAGAGGAATGTAACATGATCTGAACAACTACTTCACCTCCTAATCAGGTCATCTAGACTCAACCTATCAGAGAATTTCCCTTTTCCCTTTTTCCCAGCTTCTCTGCTACCTATACTAACATGTTTTTCTTCTCACCCAGCTCAGATGACGTGTCCCAGACATGAAATGTTTTTTTTTCTCTCCATAGATGACCTGCTGAGTATTTCCAGCAACATAGGCTTTTATTCTATTTTGTATTGATGGATGAGGTGGGGATAAATATCAGACAGGACACCATGGATAGACCAGCCTCTTAATAAAATAAAATCATGTGATCTTTTTGCATTCATCTGAGTAAGACTTGATCTGACAGTGAAGAATTTATTCAGAACTAAAATGAAGTGTCAGGCAAGCTTTTTTTTAATTTTCTCAGAAATCTCTGGTGGAACTGGAGATAAAATATGACTCAGTTCAAGGACTGTAATGTTACAACTGAAAATAATTTTCTTAAAAAACTGCAGATGCAGGAAATCAAAATAAAAACCATAATTGCAGAAAGACCCAGTAGGTCAGGCTGCATCTGTGGGAAGAGAAACAGAGTTAGCATGTCAGGCTAGAGACCCTTTGTCAGTACTGAGATTGAGAAGAAAGAAGCTTGTTAAATCACAGGGAGAGTAGGGCAGGAGGGATAAGCTGTAAACAATCTTACCTGGTCAATGTATGAATGAGAGCAGTTAGGGAGTGAGAATGTAGACAAAAGAGTATCACAGTGTAAATTAGAGAGTAGGAAGGCATTCCTTGCAGATCAAGATGGCCATTTCCTCCACTGCCAGAAATTAAAAGAAACCAAATAAATAAGTTGAAAATAAACAAAGTGAACTAATGGTATAGGTTGACAATTGATATTGATAAAAATCAAGTTACTTGAAAGCTGCAGTGTGTGCAGAATTTAGATGAGAAGAGATGATATTCCTCAAGCTTGTAGAGGAGCTCACTATGATGGAACAAGAACAGAAATGTCAGCCTGGGGGAGGGAAGGAAGTGGGGGGAGCGAGAGAGAGAGAGAGAGAGAGAGAGAGAGAGAGAGAGAGAGAGAGAGAGAGAGAGAATTAAAGTGACAGACTCCAGGAAATCCAAGGTCACTGATTATAATTGACTTTGTATTGCATGAACTGGTCTAGACTAATTGAATCAATTTCTAGTGTTTTGTCTGGAAGACAGTAGGTTGGAAGACCACTTTTGTTGGGACCTGCTCCTTTGCTCTAAGTATTGAAGGTGACTCCAGCTCAGCCTCCGCTCATGCATAAATAAAATTAATGTGCATACTCCAGGCTCACTCACTGAGTGGACATAGCCCAGAACATCACAGGAAAAACCATCCCCTCCATGGAGAACATCTACAGGGAACGCTGCTGTCAGAGAACTGTAGCAATCATCAGACACCCACACCACCCATCACACACCCTGTTCTCACTGCTGCCATCGGGAAACAGGTATAGGTGCCACAAGTCTCACACCACCTGGTTCAGGAACAGCTGCTTCCCCTTCACCATCAGACTCCTCAATGACAAACTCAGTTAGAGACTCATTTAAGGGGTCTTGTGCATTTTATTGATTTTCTTTTTTTTTATTCTCTCTGTGTTGCACAGTCAGTTTGTTTACATTCATTATCTGTTAACAGTTCTATATTTGTTTACGTGCATACACTGTGTATGTTTTTTTGTGCACTACCAATTAGTGGTGATTCTGCCGTGTCTGCAGGAAAAATATCTCAGGATTGCATGTGATGTCATGTGTGTATAAGGGTATTAAAGGTTACGGAGAGAAGGCGGGGACGGGGTACTGAACTTTAAGATCAGCCATGATCTCGTTGAATGGCGGAGCAGGCTTGAAGGGTCGAATGACCTACTCCTGCTCCTATCTTCTATGTTTCTATGTTTCTATGTATTCTGACAATAAAAATCTGAAATCTGAGTGATGTTGGCTTGTTTCGGAGTGTGCTTGTCATAGCATAACGAGCTTCCTATTGGTTCTAAAGATGAATTTTATTCCTTTGGGAAGTTTGTCAGAGGTGAGTTACCTCATAGTGGCATCTGCAGTTGGTCACTCTGCTTTACAACTCTCTCCAATGACCTGCCATTTACTGTGTAAGCCCTGCCATGATTTAGACAGATATCTCAATAGGTAGGGCTTAGAAGGAGATGGATTAAATACAGGTAAATGAGACAAGTCCAGAATGCTAATTTGGTCAGCATGGACAAACTGGGCTGAAGTGACTCCAAGACTCGAAACAGTTTTTTTTTACTTCTAAATTTGTAACATTGTCAGAAATACCAGTTAAAAATTGGCTGAATTCATGAAGAATCCGGATCTAAATTAGAAATGAAAAGAATAATAATTTTATTGTCATATACTGTACATTATACAATGCTCATTTGCTGAATCTGAACAGGCACTTTGTAAAAGAAAATAGCTACAGTGCATTACATTAAAACCAAGAGGAGATAATAAATACAAAAGGTAGATATATGATAAATATTCATAGTTACAATAGAACAGACAGGCCTTTGTGTGGTGCATGAGTCTGAGTAATTAAGGTTCAAGAGTTTAATAGGCCATCGATAAAAATACTGTTCATTAAACTAGAGGTGCTAGCTTTAGGTTTCTGTATCCTCTTCCCGAAGGCAGCAGTGAGAAGAGGTTGTGACACGGATGATGGGGGACATTTATGATGTTCAGCACTTCAAATACAGTAGATGTTTTCAATGGATGGGTGGTCAGAGCCTATGATGGGACCTTTGCTATTTTCTGTGGCCTTCTGCATTCCTGGAGACACAAAATGCAAAATCACTCTGTGGTGCAACCAGTCAGACAGGTTCTGCAGAGCACCTGTCAAATTTTATTCCTTAGACTTGCCCCAACATGCTGGGTCCAGGAGAGATCTTCCGAAATATGGACTGCAAGGAGTTTGAAGGTACTAACTTTCTACACCTTCATCCCATCTTTGTGGTCTCTCAACCTCCCCTTCTAAAATTCAACAATTAACTCCTTGATTTTGGTTACAGAAAGAACAAGATTGTTCTGGCGCATTCCAGCCATTCTGCATTCTGGCTCGTCATTTCTAGTTATTTGACCAACAATACTGCTGTAATCCATGAATTTACAGGAAGTGTTGCAGCCAAACTTGGCTAGACAATCATGTGTGTACAGGAAGCACAGCAGGCCACTAAGCCCACAGCCCTGAGGTGCCCTTAATCAGTAAGGAACAGGTAATGCTGCTAATTCACACTAATTGGTGCCTGTTGGTGAGGAAGTTACAGAGATACAAACAGAGTTCCATACCCTTCAGTTTGGTCATAGGTTTTGCTGGTACGATGGTGTTGAACCCCAAGCAGTAGCCATTAAACAACAGCCTGACATAACAGTTTCTGTCTAATGTAGAGTGGAGGCCAGTGAGGTGGCATCTGCCATTGACCTGTTGTGTCAACAGATGAATTCAAGTGGGGCTTTGTCCTTCATGAGACAAGAGTTGATCAGCTCCATACAACTGCCCAGCAGTAACTTTTTATGCCCAGCTTTCTTGTGGTAGAATTGCTATTACGTTATCAAGTCTACTTAGAAAACTTGCTGATAGTTTGAAATGGAGAGGAATGAGAGGCGATATGTGGAGCATAAACATCAGGTCTTCTGCCTTCCTTCTGTGATAAGACTGCTCCAGTTCATTTTGCAGCAAATCTTTAGTTGTTAATATAATGGAACAACTGATCAATTCCAAAGAATGAAAGTACTTATCAATAATACTATTCCAAAAATATAAAAATTAACTTGTTTTATTTTGCTCTATTGAGAATCTTATTGTAAACTTTGAAGAAATTACATTCCACTGGCTATATTCATGTAGATTTGTTCATTAAATAATTAATCACAAACAAGGGCACTCCAGCCAGATATTAATTATGTAAAATTGCATTATTGTTAACAGCTAGATCATGACTGCATATTCCTTCCAAGGAAATTTCATACAGTGTGTCTCACTAAATGGGACCTCAAAACTTACTGCTGGAATTATTAAAACAAATGTTTGAATAGGTGGAGTGAAATGACATCTTCAATTAGACTTAGCATCAAGTCAAGCGGTATTTAGGAGGATAATGCCATGCAGTATGGAATCATTTGTGAAATTAAATGAATGTCAAGCTAAGCCCTTATGAAGATATGTAGGTGGCCAATAATGATATGTTAGCAATGAAAGGTATTTCAGAATAATATACAATGAACCAGAAAATCTTTCCTCAAGGGCAAGTCTCATTGAAAGCAATGATTTTAAACATGACCAGCCTGGTATTTTCTATATGGCTTCTATGATTACTGATAGTTTTACAACGTTCATCAGCTTGTCATTTTGAGCCTGAATATACTACCCACCCTATATCAAATCACTCAAATGGATTGTTCTTGCATTCATTTAAATGAACCTGACACAAAACACTAGGGCATTTTATGTCAAGATTCATGTCCAGTTCACATTGATGTGCTCTGCATTTGAATAGACCGGGGTGAATGCTGCTGTCGATTAAATGAACAGAGACGCAAACATGCACAGTGAATCTAAGTAGAACTCATAAGTCCACAGAACTACAACTACTGACATTGTTAATTACAATCATTTTATTAAATATTTACAAGGCATAATACCTCCTTCAGTGCTGAATTCTTAACACTGCAGAAAGATGATTGTGACTGGTTAATTCAAAAATTTTGTCTTAGAGATTTGTCTTAACTTGGAATACATGTTGTCCAAATCTTTTGTGGCATGTTTTTAAAGGGATCTCTCCTTGTCACTTAATTTATGTGCACTTCTTTCCTGTCCAGATTTCTTTCTTGTATATATTTGAATATTGTGTGGTTCTTTCTTGTATATATTTGAATATTGTTTGGTTCTTTCTTGTATATATTTGAATATTGTTTGGTTCCTTGGTAGCTTAGAGAATGAGTGATGCCAAAACATTAGTCTTAGGAGGTACCATATCTCCCTCTGATCCTCAAGTTAATGTACACAGCTTTATTTCAGCTTTTGTGGAGTCCAAGAGGGATACAGCATTGAAACGGTGCCTTCAGTCCATAAAGTCTGTGCCAACCATTAAGCACTAATCCTAAAATAACCTCATCCTTTGATCAACTCCCTCCGCCAGATTATTCCCCTTACTCATACTTGAGGGATAACATACAGTGGCCAATTAAACTACAAACTGGCATGTCTTTGAAATTTTGGAGGAAGCATAAGCACAGGAAAGAAACCAACACAGTCCCCAGGAGAACATCTGAACTCCACCCTGACATCACCTGAGGTCAGGACTGATCCTGAGTCTCTGGCATTGCAAGACAGCCACCCTACTAGTTGCACCAATGTGCATGTACTCATGGATGGAGACGCAAGTTAATTTTCTCCTCCTGATTTGAAGGGTTGTAAATGTTGGATATATCCTGACTTGAGTTGCATCTGAAATCATAACAGTCCTAACTGAAATTTCTCAGACTTTTGGCTATTACTGCAATCTTCCTGATTTTAATGAATCAATACCATACTCCCAACTTTAATGCTGTGGAATAGTAGACCAGACTGTGTGCCATATATTTCTTGATTAACACGAGACATTCCCTTGGATATTGAAGGAACTCAATGGTTAATCAATGATAATTAAAATCATTTGATAAAGTATTACACAGCAATCCATGAAATCACAAAGATGTTGCTAATGTGAGCACAAAACAGTCTAATGTTCAGAAATCAAGGAGCAGAAATAAGTGCTTTTCAGACCAAATGGAATTTGCTGATGACAGAATGCTTGTATGTCATTACATTTACTATTGCCTTTCAATAATCTTGAGGACTCCACTCATCTTACAAAATCCTTGCTGGTCACGATTTAGTGTAGGTTGCTGGAACTGGTAGAGAACAGCACTACCTGCTGCACCACCACTAATCCATGGTACAATAAATATGAAACTTAAAAATGTATGAGTAAATACAGGGAGCAAAGCAAGGGGCATTAAAACTCTTTGGATAATCACTGGAATTAAATCAAGTAAGCAACCAATAGCTGATGCGGCAGGTACGGCGGGTTTCAGGAAGATATCAATTAAAATGTAAAGGTCAAAAATGGGCTTGTATCAGTTTTTGTGGATCTTGGATGTTTCCAAGATTGTGGCCAGATTGAACCTTTCATGTTGTTAACTGGTACAGACTCTAGATAAAATGCTTGCATCAACTGTTTCAAAAATATATAGTCTTCCACTTGAAGACGTGTGACCTGCTTCCATCTAAACAGTTGGTTTAATACATAAATCTTTTATCTGGAATTGATTGATTTTTGTCGCAGGGAAGGGAAGGATACTACACCAAGATAGCTACAGTTAGTTAATGTAAAGATAAGGCATTATCTCGTTGGATATGCTAATCTTTGCTCTGGCACATTGAAGCTTTCATATAGAATAAAACAGTTGCCAAAATGTGTGTCACACGCAATTCAGAAAAAAAAACAATAAAATGCTGAAAATCTTTCAGTGGAAATAAAATTGTTCAGAACCATAGGCAACATGCGTGAAGGGGTAAGGATTTAATATCCATCAAAATTGTTGAAAGTTAATGAATAAATAGTGGATTTTTTTAAATACATTGTCAGGGAAAGGAGATATTTAAAGCAAACAAGGCAGTGTCTTGTGCTGCCAATACACTGCTCTCTGTCTCTGAATTATATTCATCCAAGTCAGTGGAATGAATTTTAGAAGCAGAGTGCAAATGGATCATAGCTCAAACCTATGTTTAGTGTTAACTATGAAGGATGAATTTCTGGGCAAAATCTTTTTTTTGTTTTCAGCCAATGAGAGGATAGGAAGGAAAAGCAAGTAAGCAGAGGGGGGTGGCATGGCTCTGTTGGTAAAGAATAATATTAAATCATTAGAAAGAGGTGACATCAGATCAGAAGATATAGAATCAATGTGGGTTGAGTTAAGAAATAGCAAGTGTAAAAGACACTGTTGACAGTTTTATACAGATCTCCAAACTGTAGCTGGGATGTGGACAACATATTACAACAGCAAATAGAAAAGGTGTGTCAGAAGAGCAATATTATGGTTCATTAGAGATTTGAACATGCAAGTAGATTAGGGAAACAAGGTAGGGACTTGATCCCAAGAGAGAGAATTTATAGAATGCATATGAGATGTCATTTTAGAGCAGCTTGTTGTTGAGCCCACTAGGGCATTGGCCGTACTGGATTGGGTGTTGTATAATGCACCAGGGTGATAGGAGAGCTTAGAATAAAGGAATATTTAGGGGGCAGTAATCATGATATAATTGCAATCAATTTGAGATTTAACAAGGAGAAACTAAAATCAAATGTGTCAGTATTTCAGTGGAGTAAAGGAAATTACAGTGGCATGAGTGAGGGATTGGCTGAAATAGATTAGAAGAGCTCACATGTAAGGAAGTAACAGACGAGCAAATCAATGATGTCAATTCATACCAAAAAAAGAGGAAATCATCGAATGGAAAAATGCCACAACTGTGGCTGAGAAGGGAAGTCAATGTAAAGGCAAAAGAGAGAGGCACACAAGGAAAAAAAAAACTTTAGTGTAAATCTAGAGGATTGGGAAGTTTTTAAAAACTTGTAGAAGGTACTAAAAAACTCATAAGGAGGGAAAAGATGAAGTATGAAATTATGCTAGTAAATAATATGAAAGATGATACGAAAAGTTTCCTCAAATATCAAATATCATGGTCACATGATGAAGTAATGGCTGGTTAGGGAAAACCAGCCCTCCACAGAGAAAGTTGAAAAAAAGGTTGAAAAACAGGGCATGGCAGAGAAGTAAAACATAAAATAGTTGCAAGATAAAAAGTATAAGAAGAACCTGAGGATGGCTCCAAAGAAGGAAAAGACTACAATGGCAAACAAAGAAGAGGTGAATAAATCACCAGAAAAAAAAGAGGAAGGCCTCACTGGAGTCCATGAACTGGGATCTCTCCCAAAGAGCATGACTCGATCTGTGAAACCGGTAAGTGGGCAACTCGGTGGCAAAGCCCCTGGGGTAGTCTGGAGGGTTGGCTTGCAGAGCCTGCAAAAGAAATGCCAGCACACATGCACGACTCGGTACGCATTCTAAAGAGGACACCGAAGGAAACAGATGCTGACAGCAAGACGCTGACTCTGTAATGGGAGAAACCGCAGAGAAGACAATGATAGAAGCAACATGGAGCCAAGAAATGGAACAAAAGAAAGAAGAGTAAGAGGAAGATAAAGATATACAAGAAAAAATACAAGGTAAAACACAGATGCAGATGATAGATAAGGAATACTTTGACAGTCAAATAAAGATTTTAATGGAAACAATAATGGCTGAGTTCAGTACTATTAAAAAAACCATACCAGAGACAGATATAACAATACAAAGAATGGAAAATACTATGGCAGAAATAAGAAAATAAAATGATGAACAGGAAAGCAGATTGATAGGCATGGAAATGGAGGTGAATGAGTTAAGAGAAAATTGGAAGATAGAGATAGACACGTGACTTATTTGCCCAAAAAAATGACATTTTAGAGAAGTTCAGCAGATTTAATAATATAAAAATAGTGGGTCTGAAAGAAGGTGAAGAAGGGGAAGATATAAAAGGATTTATAAAAAGATGGATCCCACAGATCTTGGAACTGGAAGAAGTCCAAAAAGAAATAGAAATTGAAAGAACCCACAAAGTATTGGCGCCAAAGCCGCAACCAGAGCAGAAACTGCGCTCCATACTAATAAAACTACTGCGATATACAACAAGAGAGAAAATATTAGGACTAGCTATTAGAAGAGTGAAAGAAAATAAGGAACCATTGGAGTACAATAGGAAAAAAATATATTTTTTTTTAATCCAGTTATAAGCTTTGAACTTTTAAAGAAGTGAAAGGAGTTTAATTTAACAAAACCGTACTATGGAAAAAAAAGGTTATAACTTTTTGTTACAGCATGCAGCAGTGTTGAAGATAATCATCCCTGGTGGGAAAAATAGACTGTTTTCAGATCCAGAAGCTTGTTGCTTTGCAGATGAATTACCAAATAAGCAACAAGAAGAGGAGGAAATAAAATAATACAAGATAATGTATATAAATGAGTTGGAATGTTAATAGTTTGAGTACAGTCATTTAAGAAAAAAAAGAGGTTAAAAAAGGCTTTGTTATATTTTTAAGAATAATATATAGTGATTTCTCTGAGGGAGGGGTGGAGAGGAGGGAGGATCTGCCCACTGCAAAATCTGTTGACATTTGCAGTATATACCGCAACCCATGTAGAAAGGAGTTATGGTTGTCTTGCAAGGTGGCAAGGGCAACTCAGTAAAGAGGGATTTAACGTTGTTTTCTTTAATAGTATTCTTTGGTTTTCTTATGGTTTTTGTTATTGTCCGACTAGTTGTGTCATCGTGTACAGTAAAAAGTAAGAATAATCTAAAGAGTGATTTTAGAAGAAGGGAGATAGAGGGAATGATGAGGTGGGATAGAGGTGAAAAATAATGGGTAAAATGAATTAATTAAACTATATAACTATTAATATTAATGGGATTCACGATCAAATTAAGAGAAAAAAGTTACTGACACTACTTAAAAAAGAGAAAATAGACATAGCATTTCTACAAGAAACACACTTAACTGAGTTAGAACACTGCAAACTGAAGAGAGACTGGGTAGGTCACGTAGTGGCATCATTGTAGAATTCAAAGAACACGGGAGTTGTTATATTAGTTAATAAGAATCTGCCAATTAAAATAAAGAAAGTAATAACAGACCCAGTGCAAAGATAATGATGATGTGCCAGATTTATTCAGAATCTTGGAACTTGATGAACATTTATTCACCTAATAAAGATGACCATGAGTTTATGCAGGACATTTTTTTAAAGATAGCAGATACACAGGGACACATTTTACTAGGGCGAGACTTTAATTTTAACCTTGACCCATCAATAGACAAAACCAGGAAGACTATTATAAAAAAATAAAGCAGCTAAATTTATATTGAACTCAATGCATGATATAAAGATAATTGATATATGGAGAAAACAATAAAGAGATTATTCATATTATTCAAACAGACATAAAACCTATTCGAGGATTGATAGGACGAATATAAGGCAAGACTTCTATCAGACCACTCTCTCTTGTTATTGACAATTGCTTTAGAGGATATTCCATAAAAACATATTTCTTTGGCTTGGCTTCACGGACGAAGATTAATGGCGGGGTAATGTCCACGTCAGCTGCAGGCTCGTTTGTGGCTGACAAGTCCGATGCGGGACAGGCAGACACGGTTGCAGCAGTTGCAAGGGAAAATTGGTTGGTTGGGGTTGGGTGTTGCGTTTTTCCTCCTTTGTCTTTTGTCAGTGAGGTGGGCTCTACGGTCTTCTTCAAAGAGGTTGCTGCCCGCCGAACTGTGAGGTGCCAAGATGCACGGTTTGAGGCGATATAATGAGGTGCAGGATAAATGTGTGACTGAAGGGGTGGGGCAGGAATTCAAGTTTATGGATCACTTGGACTATTTTTGGCATAGGTGTGGCCTGTACAGAAGGATGGGTTGCTCTTAAATCCTGGGGGGGGCCAGGATCCTGATGGGGACATTTGCTCAGGCTACTCAGGAGACTTTAAACTAGAATGGTTGGGGGGGAGGGAATCAAATGGAAGGGAACACCAAGAAGGTTAGATTGCAAACAGAGAAAGCTTGTAGATAGTGTGTGGAAAGGCAGGTGATAGAGAAGATGGAGGGGAGATGATAGAGAAAAAAGAACATGAGTTTTTTTATAAAGATGGGGCAAACAGAGAGTAGAAGTGCAAATCTCTGAAATGCATATATTTTAATGCTAGGACCATTTGTAAGGAAAGTGGATGAGCTAAGGGTATGGATTGACACTTGGCAGTATGATGTGGTAGCGATTAGTGAAACATGGTTGCAGGAGGGATATGATTGGCAGCTAACTATTCCTGCATTTTGTTGCTTTAGGTGCAATAGAATCGGAGGGGCAAGAGGGGGTGGTGTTGCATTGTTTGTCAGAAAAATTATTACAGCGGTGTTTATGCAGGATAGATTAGAGGCTCAGCCTATTTGGGTGGAATTGAGGAAAGCGAAAGGGGCAGTTACACTTGTAGGGGTGTATTATAGGCCACCTAATGGGGAACGAGAACTCGAGGAGAAAATGTATAGTGAGATAGCAGATATGTGTAATAAGTACAGGATTGTGAATGTGGGAGATTTTAATTTTCCAAATATCGATTTAGAAACCCATTCTGCGAAAGGGCTTGATGGGTGGGAGTTTGTAAAATATGTACAGGATAGTTTTTTTACAGCAATATGTAAAGGTACCAACCAGAGAAGGGGCAGTGTTGAATCCACTGTTGGGGAATGAGATGGGTCAGGAGATGGAGGTATGTGTTGGGGAGGACTTTGGGACCAGTGATCATAGTGCCTTTAGCTTCAATGTAATTATGGAAAAGGATAGGTCCAGGCCTAGGGTTGATGTTTACGATTGGGGTAAGATGCAAAAGTACTTACATGGAGTGGATTGGGACAATTTGTTTTATGGCAGGATGTAGTAGAGTAATGGAGAACTTTTAAATATGAGATTTTTGAGGGTACAAAATCTTTGTTCCTGTTAGGTTGAAAGGCAGGGTCAAAAGTTTCAGAGAGCCATAGTTTTCAAGGGATATTGGAAACTTGGCTCAATAAGAGGGAGACCTACAATAAATATAAGAATAATGGAGATGTTCGGAGAATACATTGAATGTAAAAAGAATCTTAAGAAAGAAATTGAAAGCTAAAATACAAGTATCTGGAGAGATGGGGTGTAATCAGGAACACTCAACATGGAAGGCCATGTTTGGCCAATCTTCTTGAATTTTTTGAAAAGGTGACTAGGAATGTTGATGAGGGTAGAGCAGTTGTCTATATGGACTTCAGTAAGGCCTGAGATAACATTCCGCATGGAAGATTAGTTAGGAAGGTTCAGTCATTAGGTATCAATTTTGAGATGGTCATATGGATCCAACAGTGGCTGGAAGGGAGATGCCAGAGTTATAGTGGATAACTGTTTCAGGCTGGAGGCCAATGACAAGCGATGTGCCTCAGAGATCTGTATTGGGTCCATTGTTGTTTATCATATGCATTAATGATCAGGATGATGGGATAGTAAATTGGATTAGTAAATATGCAGTTGATACTAAAATAGGTGGAATTGTGGTTAATGAAGAAGGTTTTCAAAGATTGCAGGAGGATTTGGACAGCTTAGAAGAGTGGGCTGAAAGATGGCAGATGGAGGTTAATGCTAGAAGTGTGAAGTGCTTCATTTTGGTAGGAATAATCAAAACAGGACATATGCAGTAAATAACGAGGGCCTTGAGGAATGAAGTGGAGCAGAAAGATCTAGGAATAACAGTGCATCGTTCCCTAAAGGTAGAATCTCATGTGGATAGGGTGGTGAAGAAGGCTTTGAGTATGCTGGCCTTTATAAATCAATTCATAGAATACAGGAGTTGGGAAGTGATGTTGAGACTGTTCAAGGCATTGGTGAGGCCAAATTTAGAGTGCTATGTGCCGTTCTAGTCATCGAATTATAGGAAGGATATTAACAAGGTAGAGAGAGTGCAGAGAGATTTACAAAAATGTTACCTGGGTTTCATCAACTAGATTACAAAGAAAGATTGAGCAAATTAGGTCTTTATTCTTTGGAGTGTATAAGGTTGAGAGGGGATTTGATGGAGGTTTTTAAGATTGAGAGGGATAGATAGTTGATATGGATAGGATTTTTCCATTGAGAATAAGAATGATTGAAATAAGAGGTCATGAGTTAAGGGGCAAAAGTTTAGAAGCAAGATGAGGGAGAACTTTACTCAGAGTGGTAGCTGTGTGGAATGAGCTTCCAGGAAAAGTAATGGCAGGAGGGCCCATTTTGTCATTTAAGGAAATATTGAATAGGCATATGGATGGAGGGTTATGGGCAGATTGTAGGTAGGTGGGACTAGAGGAGAGTACTCAGTTTGGTGCTAACTAGAAGAGCAAAAATGACCTGTTTCCATGCTGTAATTGTATGGTTATAAGTGGCTTATGCACCTTCTAAGAATGTCATATAAATCACTGTACAGAGGGATACATTAATTTACTTCATGTAGGAAGATGTATCATCTTTGTTCCTCATCCTTTCTGTAGATGGGCGAATTGGATAAAACTGAAGTATCATGGGTGTGCCCAGGCCAACCCACATACACATCTAGAACAACAAGAAATCTGTGTTTAGAAAGGCAGATGAATCACTTCAATTTATAAAGCACAAATATAGGGTGTGATTCTTACCAGTAGTTGTAGTCTACAACTGCCTACAAAACAATTGTATGCCATCTTTTCCTATTGTAGTAGACTATGGGGTCATCATGAGGGTGCTCTGATGGGAATATGTGTGCCATCAATGGCACCAGCACACATTGGATACCCCCATTCTGCAAATGTGTCCATTGTCTCCTGGTGTTGTGCACCAATTGGCAGGACAACAAAGTGCTTAAATGGGGCCCTCCTCAATGCTCCAGTTACTTGGCATACCAACACATAGGTAGTGGCCACACCTACACCAAAAATACAACTTATGGATTGATATTCACTTAGTGGGGGGGGGGGTCACATACCACCACACAGCAACAGCGAGTGTAAGCCAAGGTCCCATAAATTGTCGCCAGTTTGTTGCTTTGCACCTCAGATGTGGCTCAATGAGTCCCAATACAAAGACAAAAGTTTCCCAAAACATACAGAAATAAGCCCTCCATTCATCATCATCAAAATTGTTTAGGACATTAGACCAGAACATGGACCCATGTAGTTTCTCTCTTTGCCACATTTTTTTATCTGACAACAGTGTAAATTGACTCACAAGAAGGAAATGTCTCTGTTGGCAGCGTTAAAGTTCCACACATGTTTCTGCTTCAAACTGCTCCCTCCTTCTCTTCAAATTCTCCTGCAATGTATTTTGTATTGCATGAATTTGTTGCTTGCACAGATTCTGTGACCATCTGCACATCATGAATTCATGCATGATACACAGGAAATTAGCCTGCACTAGAAGAGTGCTATACATTTTCATTGCGAACGTCATAAGCACCTCCACTACAACCATTTTGTTCTGTTTTGAAGGATGTTGAACATCTATGTAATGTTACAGTTGATGTCTACATGGAAGTGCTGTATGTTATGCATCACAGTTGACATCGATGCAGTGGCATTGCACATCCCGCCTCTTTACATACAGCAATGCTGGTATCCTGTATAAAACAGCGGACGGATACGGAGATTTGCATGTTTTGGTCATTCCAGTGTGAACAACCAATGCCGGGATTTTGGAGGCTCTTCAAAAAAGAAAACTCCCGTGAAAGCTGTTTTTTTAAAAAAAAGATAATTGTGCAGTTATTTGTGTATAGTTGATGTGTATGTTAGTCTGTCAGTGTGTGCCTTTTTGTGAATTCCCTTGTGTAAATAAGGCCACTATTTGTTCATTACGTGTCCAATCTTTCTCTTTGAACCTGTCTAATCTATTCCAAACACAACAGGGAATCTCATTGAAACACTTAAAATGTTGAAAAGCATGAACAGAGTAGATGTAGAAAGGTTATTTCCCATGGTTGGAGAATGTAGGACAACTTCAGGTATGAAGTTTGTTTACTTATCATCCAATTGCACAAGTAGAACCTGACGAAACAGTGTTCTCCAGTCTTCAGTGCAAAACATGCAAGCGCACAGACGGACACAACACAAATACAGACAAGTGTTACATATGCAAAACAAATATACATATGAAAAAAAATAAAGAAGTATTGCTTAATAAATAGTAGAGTCTCAGAGGGTTGCTGTGAGCAGGTTAAGTTAGTCAATCAGCAATCTCACTGCCTGTCTTATCTGCTTGGAACAGAGATAAGGAGGAATTTCTTCAGCCAGAGGGTGGTAAATCTGTGGAATTTGTTGCCACAAGTCATTGTGGAGGCCAAGTCATTATGTGTACTTAAGGCATTGATTGATATGTTCTTGATTAGCCTGGGCATCAAAGGTTGTGTGAGGCAGTGGAGCTGAGTTGGAAAATGTTTCAGCTCATGATTAAGTGGTGGGACAGACTCAATTGGCTGAATAGTTTATTTCTACTCCTATGTCTTATAGTTTTAAAATTAACTAAATTTACAAAAACAGTAAAAGCCAATTTCTTCAGGAAATAAAGCTGATTTAAATAATAGTAGAAGCTGATCTCATGACAAAGAAAAACCATAGTAAATTCTTCTGAGAAGAGTTAATTCTCCAGAATGTACATGCAATGACTGGAGGGCAGTTGCATACAATTTATGTACAAAAAAAAATAATTTTCAGACACTGGTAATAAGGTGGTTGACAGGTTTGGTGGAAAGAGGAATTTCCAAATCATTTTGACTCTGTCTAGGAACTGTGTTGTCACCGTCAATGGGAAAATTGAAGATGATGAGAGGTTATTGTCACAAACATAATGTGGCGATGCACTAAAATTATTGTTTGCTGCAGCTCCACAGGTTTGTAGCATACACCAACAAACAATAAGTATAAATTAAAATACCACAACACCATCACTGTCACTGACTTCATCAGCAAGTATGCAGGAAGCTGTGTGCCAAAGTGAACAATCCATTTGATCCACAACAGGAAACTATAGCTGAATAGTAAGGTTCAGGACAGGCTAACCAGTCTCATGCTGAAAATCCGGTCTGATCTGCGCAAGGCCAGCAGGGATACCAAGAGGCAGTACTGAACCAGACTGGAGTCCCAGACGAATCTCTCAGAGATGCTTATGGCACAACATTCATGCCATCATAGGATAGAAAGAGAATACAAACAACAGTGTATCCGTCTCGGAAGAGCTGAATGCATTCTACATTCTCCTTCCTCTGAAATCACACCCCAAGTCATCTAGATTTGCCTTCGGAAGAGTGAATCCACAAAATGTGATTGGCCCAGGTGAAGTCCCTGGGCTTGTCCTCCGTGAGTGGACAGACCAGCAGGCGAGAATTGTCACAGACCTCTTCAATCTCTATCTTCTACAGACTTAAGTAAAGGTCAGCTTCAGGAAGGCCATCCTGGTGCTGAGAATGAATTTGATGACGAGCCTAAATGACTACCAGCCAGTAATTCTGACATCCATGAAGTGCTTTGAGGATGGTCATGGCTCTCATGAACTCCACCCTACCAGCCATTCTTGACCCACTCTAATTCATGTACAGCTACATCAGGTCCACAGCAGGTGCCATCTCCCTTGCCCTTCGCTCAGCCCTAGAATGCATAGGCAATAATACCAATGAAATCCAACCCCATATTCCAGGACACTGAACCATTCTCTGCTCTAGAATCCATGACTTTCAACCCTGTAGGATGCATCAGTATCATCCTCCTCAAACCTGGGGCACCACAAGGCTGTACTCTCAGTCCCACTATACTCCTTATACTCGAACAATTGCGTAGCCAGACACAGTCCAACTCCAACGATAGATTCATGAATGACACCCTCTTTATAGACAGGATCTCTAACAACAAAAAGTCAGTGTATGGTAAGGATATTAAGGGATTATTGGCTTGGTCCCACAACAACAACTTCTCCCTCAATGTCAGCAAAGCATTTAGTTATAGACTTCTAGAAGAGAGCAAATTTCACTCCCCTTTCCACATCAAAAATTATGCTGGAGATAGTAGACAGCATTAAGTTCCTGGGAGCAAACATCTCCAATTGATGGAGGAGAGTTTAAAATATCAAAGGTTAAAAAAAAAACTCCCTTTTCTTTTCATCTGTTTTCCTTCAAATTGAAACCTATTTTCTTTTCATTTTCTATTATGTCATTTGTTTAATTTACCCCATTTAAATCACACTTCTTACTAAGCCCCTCAGTATTTTTGTTAATTCTGCTCCTCTCTCAACTGATTTCCTGATCTGCTGTGTGCCTGACATTTACTGTTTTCAGATTTTTAGTACCTATGCTCACAAATCAACCTTCATTATTTTTCTCAAGTTCATTGCCATTAAAATAAGATAAAATGATAAAGCTAAAAAGATAGATGGATTAACAGTTGCAGTTTGTGCAAAGAGTTGTGATATTAAAGGGTGGTCCTAGAGTAGTGTAATGGTTGGTGACAGGCTGGAAGGCAGCTGGAGAGCAAAAAGTAATTACATATCTATAGCACCTGTTGCAACCCCAGGATCTCCTAAAATACATTACAGGCATTGCAATATAGGAAGCATGGCAGTCAATTTTCTCACAGTGAGTTCCCACAAACATCTGTGACCAGATAACACTGGACAACAATTTTTTTTCAAAAAGATTTTCTTCCTGAGGGAAATAAAATGGGGATTATGATGGACAACTTCAACCTGAACACAAAGATAGATTTGCTGTATTAGGTAGGAAGTTGGAAAAACATGAAATTAACTTTTATTGAATTTAACAAGTTTAATTGCATAATGATGCTGACACATCACGGTGGCTCGACTAACTTAAAACATTTTGCCATTGATTTTCATTTGTACTCAGCATCAGATGCCTCTCGTGTCAGTGTCCAATAATAATTGGCCACCATGGATGGATTCCAGTTGCCCTAATACCACTCTTCCCTGGTCGCAATGTCCTGGTGAAACTTTTCACCATCTTCCTCACTGACTGCATTAAGATTAGTAGGGAAGAAATCCAAGTGTGAATGCAAAATTGAATTTTCAGTGACATGTTGCAATTCATGGCTTTGAATGCTTGTAGTAGATTTAAAATATGACAGGTAATCACAAAAATAGATTGTATCTAAAAAAAGGTACATGATAGAAAAAATTAAGGTGATTTTTGTGAACAGCAGCCCAAAATCCATAAAATACACCGTGTGGGACCCAGAGTGTCAGTGGATATGTTTTTGTGTGTGTAGTGTACACCGTGTTGGGATCAGAGTGTCAGTGGATATCTGTGTGTGTGTGTGTAGTGTACGCAGTGTTGGACCAAGAGTGTCAGTGGATATAGGTGTGCATGTAGTGTACACAGTGTTGGGCCCAGAATGTCAGTTCATATCTCTGTATGTGTAGTGTACAAAGTGTTCAGGAAGCAAACTTTCTGGTATCCAGTGTAATCTGCTTTAACCATGTTGATTAAGGAAAACAAAACTCTGGGTCAAGGAAATTGGGATAATTCTCCTGCTGTTCTTTGAAATAATGTAATAGAATAATTTTACCGCACCTAAGCAAGCGACATGATAAATTCTCATCTCTTCCCCTTATCATTATCCAATTAACACCTTTTGTTGGTCTGGATTCCTTCCTCCCCCAGCCAGCATTGTCTGAATTCGGAGACTTTCCTGATTCTGGCTCATTCTGCTTATTTATTGAAGAAGGGCTCAGGCCTGATATGTCAGCAAATACATCTTTGCTTTTTATGGACGCTAAAAAGACTGACTGAGTTCCTCTAGCATTTTGGTGTGTTTTTCTTGCAATCACAGCGTCTTCAGTCTTTTGTATTTCACACAGTCTAATATTTCACTTGAAAGATGGTTCCTATGGCTGTGTCGACCATCTTTTGTCAGCCTAAAAATCTGTTTAATTATTAACATGAATAAATGGCAAAATAGATGGTTGTGGAAGAAGAGGCAGGGAAAGCATCCCATTGGAAACATACAGTGAAGGCTCTGATTTTAAAATAACCTTAAATATTGGAGTGAAATTTCTGTTGAAGGGCTTCACATAGCTAATTGCTGTTATGGCCTAAGCTGTTGCTGCAAGTCTAATATGGAGATTGCAAGCTTTTCCAAAATAGGTTGACTTGCCCCAGATTGATGAATTGTTTTTGCTGGTTCTCATGTGATGAAGCCCACAATTATCTGACAGAAACAAATATCTGAGTCCGATTTAGAAGCGAGTCACCACATGATTGATGGATGTGAGGAAAGGTAGTGGAGAGACTGGCTCATTATATATGGCAAACCCAGTGATAGAAGTCATGAGTTCAACAAGAACAGTCCACTTAGATTTTCATTGGTATTTTTTAAATTCTAAGTTCAGTGCTATTTTCCAACAAATATTTCTTGCACAAATTCATTCAGAACATTTCATTCATGCTTCAATAGTTCATTTGACAGCTGATAATTAATTGATGATGATGCCCAGACAGAAACTCCCAAGATAACACAAAACCTAATGTTGTTGGTGATAAGTGTTACAGGGAAATGATGTGTGTGGCCAATATAATATTCCACCTGCAGTGAACTGGGATTCACTGGTAGTTTGTTGTGCCTAAACCCAGAACCCTACTGAAGACTACTGTTGAACCCTACCCTTAGTTATAAGCTAATAAAGGTAGCTTATAACTAAGGGTAATGGGAGCAGCTGTCCTTGGAAGGGGCCACCTGGGTGGGCCAACTCACTAGCTTCAAGGTCATCATTCTCAAGCTTGCACTGTTCCAGCAATTTGGCCAGTTTGACGTGGCTAGTCAGGTCCTTCTTTCCCAACTCAAGCAGTCGCTGCCTCATGTACTTCAAGCAGACCCCCATGACTAGAGTGTCCCAGATCTGTTCCTCACAATAGTGGCCTGGAGCCACCTCATACCTGCACTTCTTAGCAAGCATCCACAGATCCAGCAGGTAGTCAACGCTGGTCTCTCCAGGCTACTGGCAACGTGGAGTGAGTCAGTGCCTCACTAGGACCTCATTCTGTGACTTCAGAAACCTAGCCTTTAATGCCTCAATGGCAGCATCATACATAGAGCAGTCCCTGATGACTACCCTCGAAATGAGTGCGGACCTCCAGAGTTCATCAATGTGGAAAACATCTCTGGTCACATTTAGGTGGGCCAGTATGTGAACTCCTCAGCCATATCGGCGGACAGAGGATCTATCAACAGCATCCCTGCCTTGAGTAACGCTTCCATCATTTAGGGAATGCTAATAAAATTGTAGCGTGAATAAAAGCTCTCACAATTGGAAGGAGAACAAATGCATTTATCAGCTTTATAACTATGGGTAGGGTTCAACAGTAGTCTTCAGAAGGGTTCTGGGTTTAGGTGGGAAACCAGGGTTATATATGGGGGCAGAGCTTGGAAGCAGAGCCAGCCATCAGCACTGCACACTACCAGTGAATCCCAGTTCACTGCACCACCATCTCACACTTTAATATGTACTGGACAGAATAACTGCTCCAGCTTAGTCCTACTTTTAACAATCAGACTTGTCATTGCAAGTGTACAATTTGCACCAGGAGCCTAGAATTAATATCACTGAATTTTATGTTTATAAGCTGTCTTCTAGTTTCTTTTTGCTTTCAATTGATGGGGGAAGAGTTTAAAAATGTCAAAAGTGAAAAAAAAACCCTCACTTTTCAACTTTTTTTCCAAATCTAAACTTTCTTTCATTTTCTATTCTGTTATTTGATGTTTAATTTACCCCATTCAAATCACACTTCTTACTAAACCCCTCAGTATTTATTTGTAAATTCTGTTCCTCTCTCAACTCATTTCCTGATCTACTGTGTTTCTGACATTTTCTATTTTCTTATCTTAAACAACTCATGGGGTATGAAGGTTATGGAATGACCTGAAAATAAAGTTTGGACTAGAACTAAGAAGCCACAAATAATAGGAAAAAGTAAACTGATTGGGCTTCATTCCATTTGGAAAGGAAACACTTGCGAGGATGTCGTAAAGATGTTTTAAATACTCGAACAGTTTGTTAGAGTAGTAATTGAGAAAGTTGGCTGGTTTATCGAGAGAGATAAATTCCAAGTTCATCAATACAATATGAAAAAAGGAAAATATCCTAAACCTTGGGCAGCATCTGTGAAGAGAGAAGCAGAGTTAACATTTCCGAACAGAAGCAGAAAAAGAGAAAACAAGTTAGTGTTAAGTTGGGAAGTAGTTAGGGGAGACTGGGGTACAACAAAGGGAAAGGAATGAGGATTGCCATGGGAACAAATTGATGCTGAAGCCATCCAGTGGGTTAATTAATGAGGGCAATTAGATAGAGAAAACAATTAGAGGGACATGCAGATGCAGATCAGAGCTCTGATCTGGCAGTGCTCCAGCAGTTCTGGGAGTGGTGAGGCAGGGAGAAACACAGAGGAGGTATGATGGATAATTCACCACAGATCACCCAGCTCTGAAACAATTAATATAAAACATTTATGAATAAATCAAACTCTGTCCACTGTGGGAGGACTCAGAACTCATTCACAAGAAGAGTGCTTGAAGTGAAAAGTAATAATGCAGTTAAGGGTGGAAAGGATTGGCAGTTGAAAAAATTTAAAAAGGTTAGGTAAAGAGGGAGTGAGGTGGTTCCTTGGAATTTTGCAACTATACAGTCTCAATGGAGTACAGTAAAACATCTGGTATGTGGTACCTATGGGGATTCATAGATACTTGCTTGAGACTCACTCTTACAACGCCTAACCAATACATCAGCATTAAGAATAAACAGTTTAAAAGTCAAAAATACTACACTGTACTTGTATTAATGCAAGAGAAGTTTATAAAATGTATAAGCCTTAAATCATTTTTCTTTATTTTCACTTACATTCTTTGAAAATATTTAAGTATTGTTGCATCTCCATGGAGCCACCTGAAAGATGAACAATAACACCCTAGATAATTACCTCCCCCCCCCACCCCCACCCCCAAGTTTACAGATAAGGCCTTACTAATATATGCTAATAAAGATAAAGACTCTTAAGAAGCAAGAGCAAATATCTTCTAAGACTCTTACTAAGCAGGCAGGAAACTGCGAGTGGCATCTTCCTGGGTGACACCATTTTATTCAAACATAACTTCATTCAAGCAGCTGCTACGACTAAAGCACGACCAAGGCACTCCACAGCCTCATCACCAAATGTTTATGTTACTTCAGAGAACATTTACTTTTACAATTATAAACTTTCATTTATTATTTTATTTATTCTAAGTGTATTTATTCATTTCCTTTTTTGCCAGTTGCTTGAATTCCAGATAACAGGGATTTTGTTGTATTTCTGTGCAATTTTGAGACATTATTGCAGAGTGAGTACGTGATGCACAAGGTGTGATCGATTTTTTCTTTATTCTCTCCATCTCCTTAAATGTTGATGAACACATCAGAGGCTCTATGGGTTACAGAAAGAACTTCAATTTTTAATCAAAACATAGGTAGGTGCAAGATTAATTTATTCAGAAGCTGACCTTTTCTCGCATCCTCATATTTGTGCAGTAACTTCTTCATTTTAATAAATAATTCTTGCTGCTTTTATTTCAATGTGTGTACTTGAAAAATAAATTTCAGGAAAGATGCAGATATTAAAAGCAAAACAAAATAGTTCAAAGTAAATGACTGGTATAATTTGAAAAATAACTAACTGATCTTTACAGTGTGGTTTCCCAAGAGTCTTTGACTTGAATCTTCATTTTTCACTTTGGTTGTCACTGCTTGCAACCTTCAAGGTCAGACAAGCTATTTTCTATGTGCTTGAGTGGAACTAATTGGAAGAAGGCTGCAGGTTTTTCAAAATGAATACTTCACAAGTTGTTACTGACAGAAGTGACAGGTCAAACACATCTGCAACTTGGCCAGACAAAGCACTTAACAAAGTGGCTGAGAACCCCTGGATTCTTGGCACATTTATAGTCAGCATGTTTTATTTTTAATCAAGACTGGTCCAAATCACAATGCAAAAGAATCAAAAGTGACACAAGGAAGGGCTTTTTTCACACAGCAAAGGTTTCAGTCCATTAGGGAATGGAAACCGACTCAATTGTATTCAAAGGGATTGGAAAGGAAAATATTCACTGGCTAAGGGGGAGAAGCAGTGGAGTGGAAATGGCTGGATTGATCGAGTGTTGGGCAGGTTTGGACTCAATGGCCTGAATACTCTCCTTCCATCCTATAATTCTGTGAGTCTACTTCTGTTTTTTTATTAACAAATGCTTCTGATTGATTAATGTGTTTGCCATGATTGAATGTAGTTCTGTCATTTTTCATCAACGTTGATTTCATGAGCACTTTGGACATTACTCAAAATATCGTGATTCTTTAGTTCAGAACACTCTCTCCTACCTCAGCCTGAAGGTCATAGGTTCAAGTCCCATTCTAGAAGATTAGACCCATAAGCCCCTTTCACATTTACATCCCACTAATTTGGCTGCTCAGTGTCCTGGGATAGGAATGGGGGTTTGGCTTTAACACTTGACCACTCCTAAATGGGACACTGAACAGTTTCACTTTTGCAAGGAGCTATCCTTGGAGTTAGGAGTGTTCTACTGGTGACGTCATGACACATCGAGTGGTGGTGCACCTGCCCTAAATCCTGATCAATGTATTATTATCTTGTATTTGAACAAAATTAATCATGCATAATTAAGCTTTATGTACAGCACAGTATGAGCCCTTCAATCTCTGTTGTTGTGCCGACCTATATAAATCTTTATAAGGGACTGTGGGAAAGTGTTAGCAATAAATAGCAATAGCGGACATTCTGGGAAGTCCGGTGCACCATTGCTTTTCTCCACACGATATTTTTAATTGTGCGCCCCCATGACAATGTTTATTCCTTCATTTTAATCTTTTAATGTTCCTGCTCTCACACAAAAACTTCAGTCCTTTCAATCCCACAATGCAATTGCCCCTTTCACACTTGCCTGATGGCATCTCTGGCATGTATTGTACTCAGAGTTAAGGCCATCAATCCCTGGCATGAGATGATGTCATCTGATGCCAGTGTTGAGCTGATTTTGCTTTCATAACAGGCACTTTAAAAGCTGATTGGCTGCTAATTTCTGGGATCATTTGCAAGTGTGAAAGGGGCTATAAATTCTAGGCTTATACTCAAGTGAAGAGTTAAGGAATCCTTCATTGGTGTGGATGGCAATTTTCAAATGTAACAATAAACAGACTTTGTTTCCTTTGTCAGGCACAAATAATAGATAGCCAACAATTCCAGCCTATTGAATAAGATAAGGCAGTTATACCTTATCCCCAGATCATCATTCCTTACTCAGAATGCTTGAGTCATTGTTACTTTGCTGTTTATGGGAATTTGCAATAGCCTTTATTGTTTTAAAAGTCCTGCATCGAAAATCACTGGAGAATGTGTTGAGAAGAGTGGTGTAAAACTTCATAGTTTGAGGACTTTTAGGAGAATAGCAACGTCTGTCCTGCTTACTCCTTTGATTGATAGCTCATTTCTCCTACAGTGTAGAGACAAAAGTATATACATCACTCCATGTCTTTACCAAACTAGTGCTGGATACATTTCCAGAATCATCTCCCTGTTCTTGCATTCTACACCTCATCCAATAGAACCAAGTATCCTGCTTGCCTTCTCCGTCACCTATCCCACTGCCTTCAGAAAACTATAGGCCTGCACTCATTCTGGTCCACTGCACCCTGACCTGCCATATTTACCCTTTCAATGCAGCAGTCCATGTTCTCTTTCTCATCAGTTCATTGATATTTTCTGGAATAGTATAACTGAACTAAGCCAAATTTAGGAAAAAGATAAATTTTAGGTCTACTAAGCTTTACGATGAAGAAATAAAATAGGACATACAGTTAGTGAAAGGAAATTTTAAAATTGGATGTTTCAGGATTTGAGATCTGTCTGGGAAGGCAGTCATTTAGGCAAACTTACTGAAAGGACTAAAGAAGTATTGCAATTAATTGGAGTTCATTAACTTGAAAGTGTGACAATAGAAAAGAAGCACCTACTTCTTGCAAGGTTGAATCAGCAACATGACCATCTTGGCTCTGACAGAGATTTTGTTCTATTACCTTTTCTGCCTTGCTCTGGCAAATGGACATGCCATTCTCTTGTTTAATAATTCTGGAAGTATGAAGCATCCTCATAATTTCTGCACTTTGAAGTCCATATATGCCATTATTGATCTGATACATAAAACAATTAAAGTCTGATTACTTGTCATCACAATTTGAAGAAACCAGTCCATATTTGCCTTAAATAAATCAAAGATCTTATCGATAGTTAGCCACGAACAGTGACTGCAATTTCGGCTTTGTGTAAAGCCTTTAATGTGCTTTATCTCCAAGGAAGCATCCAAGGTATTTTAACAGCATATACTGAGAGCTATCCAAGGAAATGATTCATTATTGGATGCCAATTTGCACAGCATAGTTACCCTGAGAGACTTATTTCCAGAAAAATAAGTTGATGATATTGTCCTAACTTTGAAAGCCCTTTCAGTGAACTGGAAATCTTTATTTCAGTTAATGCACAATAGTTTTCATTGGAATCACTTTTGAGTGTGTAGCCTTTGGAACTTCAACTGATTTAGGCCAAAGATTATGTCGCAGAGGAATATACTTCTGTAAAATTTAGGTTTGATAGATTATGAACAGTTCACAGTAACAAGCTAATGTTGATGGACTCCTAAGTGCCATCATTTCAATCCGTAACTCGCTCATCAGTCAAACCACTTCAGCATACATGCAAATTATCTTCAGGATATGTTTGCATCACTGTATACACTCTTATACCTAGTCACTGCACTGAGAGTTATTTAACTAAGCTAGACGTGAACAATGTATAAACGCAGAGAAACAAAGACCGAGGATTCAGTGACACCCCTGCTCCCATGCTTGTCTCTTCTCTCTCACCTTTATTCACCCAGTATCCTTTTATCTCTTGGCCCCTCACTGGCCCTTCCACTCTCTTTTTGATGCTTACTACTACCATCATACCGTTGCTTTGAGAAAGGGACCCAACCAAAATTTTGACTATTTCTCTCCATAGATGCCCCACTGATTCCATCCAGCTTCTCATTGTTTGCATTGCAGTTTATTGGCTACGATATTGAGACCCCATAAACAATCAAAGGAAGCACTGTGTGATAAGCACACAGTGCAAAAACTTTGTCAGAAAGAAAAGGAATTATATTGCGCGATCCTCCCGTCTAATGCCTCCAGACTATAAACCATTGAATGCACATTCTTTCTGCACCATGACCACCAGTGTGAAAAAACAGATACAGATTGAAAAGCCCTATCTAATCACTTTGGTGTGACTCCATTTCTGTTCCTCATTAGCAGGTATTTTAATATGATCCAGGACCATTAACCATTGGTGACAATTTATGGACTAAAATTGACAGCACAACACAAAAACATCACTGTTCTGTTACTCCTTGGCTCTGCAATTGATCTCTGCACATTCAATCAAGTGGTTGGATCATATACCCTGCCAGAGTCCTTCTCCACAGCAATAATAATGGTAATTCCCAAAGAAAATAGAGATCCATTGAAACCATCATATAGACTGATTTCTTTATTGAATGCAGAATTTAAAAATACTAGCCAAAGCTTTGGCAATAGATTGGCAAATTTTTTGCCAAAATTGATAAATAAGGATTAAACAGGATTTGATAAGAAAAGGCAATCAGCGGACAATATAAGTAGATTGCTTAATAGAATTCATTTGGCCCTGAAAAGATGTGACTTAAATATTGCTGTTGCCATGGATGCAGAAAAGGCTTTTGATAGATTAGAGTGGAATTTTCTATTTAAGGTGCTGGAATGATTTGGATTAAGTCAAAATATTATAAATTGGATTTGAGCCCTATATAATGAATCTAAGGCTAGAGTTGTGACAAATGGGCAAGTATCTCCAGTATTCCCACTGTCCAGATCCAGCAGACAAGGATATCCATTATCTCTGGCTCTTTTCATATTGGCTATAGAATCTTTGGTGATAATTATTCAATGAGATTCAGACATCAAGGATTCAGGGTTGACCAAAATGAACATAAAGTCAGTCTGTTTTCAGATGATGTATTAATATATCTGACAGATATATTGCGCAATTTTGGATTGTACTCGCTGGAGTTTAGAAGATTGAGAGGGGATCTGATTGAGACATGTAAAATTCTGGCAGGACTGGACAGAATGGATGCGGAAGGGATGTTTCCAATGGTGGTGGAGTCCAGAACCCGGGGCCATGGTTCGAGGATATTAGGCTAACCATTGAGAACTGAGATGAGGAGGAATTTCTTTACCCAGAGGGTGGTGAATCTGTGGAATTCATTGCCACAGAGAGCAATAG